>NC_083588.1:95000-242500 GCF_027579695.1 Neoarius graeffei
GGTTGTTAATCAAGGGCCGTAACTTTGGTAAAATGCGACTGAATTGAACAAAATAATAATATGCGTATTACCGTCATATAACAAGGCCTTTTGCCAAGTTTGGTGAAATTCCTCCAAAAATTGTGAGAGGAGTTGATTTCAGAAGGTGAGAACCCTTCCCGGGACGGACGGACAGACAGACGGATGGATGGACAGACATTGCCACAACATAATCCCCCTTCAGGCCTTTTGGCCAGCGGGGGATAAAAACTGTTCTGATTTTAACAAATAAACATGTTTTTAAAAAATCACAAGTATTTGTAAATATGAAATGGACTTTATCCTGACTTTAAACTTTTAAAATGACTTTCAACTTTTCAACTCTTTACATGGACTTTCACCCTCAATGTGTGCACACACCACAACAAATTTCTCATATGTGTAGCATACTTTTCAAAATAAAGAGATTCTGATTCTGATCTGAAAGCCATGTGATACATCATCCCACAAGTTGTTTGAGGCCTCTTGAAGGCTTGTGAGACGGTGTGTGCAACATGACATTGTCCTATAGTACCCTTAAGGATCACCAATTGAAGAAAGTCTCACCTGTGGCTCTAAAAAGGGGAAAGAATCACATGACATGTCATGTATACATTACATCATTATGATGCAAAAAAATACTGGAAGCTGGTTCTGAGTTGGCTGTAGTGACAATCTCTAGCATTAGCATTGAGTCGGGGGGGCTTTGGTTTAATTTTCTATTTACCAGGTCAGCAATTCTGCAGCACTGATGCTGGGTAAATAACCACAGTGAGTTAGTAGCTATAAATAAGCTTATTATAAATTTAAATTAAATTATTTAAACAACACATGTATGTGCTCTGTGGTGAACAGCAGCAGAGATCATTATTGAATTGTTGTTTAGTGAAGTCGCTCTCGTAAACAACACACTGCTTTATTTTCAGAATGAAGACATTCATGACTTTACAGTGTCTTGCAAAAGTATTCACTCCCTTGGTGTTGGTCCTGTTTTGTTGCATTACAAGCTGGAATTAAAATGGATTTTTGGGGGTTTAGCACGATTTGATTTACACAACATGCCGACTACTTTAAAGACGCTTGTAATGTGACAAAATAGGACAAACACCAAGGGGGATGAATACTTTTGCAAGACACTGTATCTGTTTCATTTATCAAAGAAAGATGTTTTGATGCTCTCCTCCGCAGTCAGACAGCAAACCTTATTAAAGTTTGTATCAGATACAAAACAAGTGAAAAGAAACTACATATAAAGAAATACAGCATACTTTATTTTTGTCAGTTTTTAAGCTGTAAATACCACATTTTCCCACCACCATCGCATTAGTCGGAATCTGTCGCCAATTCCCAAAACGATCGTCATTCGTCCCAAGCCTAGGGATGTTTTCCCTTTATATGCAGCAGCACATCCGTATCAGCAAAAATGTGATGTCATTACCCCAGTCCTAGTCACACTACTGCACTGTAACTTCAACACAGCAGCAACTGTTACAAATACACTATTCAAATTAAACAAAAAAATAAATCCTAAACAAATACAGATACAGTTAGAAGAACCAATATCATTTTGAGGTGTTTGTTTGTTTGTTTGTTTGTTTGTTTGTTTGTTTGTTTGTTTGTTTGTTTGTCAGGACGGTGATCCTGCAGGACAAACAAAAAAGTTGCAAAAGTGAAAAAGGATTATATTTTAATTTGAAGCTTGCAAGGTGCAGGTTTGAAGCTGGGACGAGTTGTCAGGTTTCAACAAATTTCCCATCACAAATACATCTTAAACATGGCACAAAAAACTTGAAATAACACCAAAATGTTCTGGTCGAGAAAAAGGTATACAAATTCTTCTTTTTTTGGTCTTTTCACAGGAAACAAGTAAAAGATATTTGTTAAAATAACACAAGTAGGAGATGGACTATTTTATAATCATTGGTTTGCACCACTGAGCACCAAATAAAACCACATTTCATTACAAATAAAATAAATATGCTTTCATTTACAGAGCCACTGCTCCATACAGCTCACACAGTCCCTGCACTGTGCACATCTGTGGGCTTGCTTTCACAAAAATAATAATTTAATTTGTTTTTAAAATCTTAATTTGTGGGTTAATTTTGTGTTTTCCATTGTGTCTTTCTTAAATGATTGTTATTAAATCATTATCTCCATTATTTACATTTATTCATTTAGCAGACTCTTTTATCCAAAGCGACTTACAAAAAGAAAATTGACAATCAAGATACATAGAAGAAGTCTTAAAAGAAATATCACTAAAGGGAGCTTTAAAGTGTGAGTGCAAAAGTGGAATCAAGTGCAAGATGAGTGCAGTAGATTATTATCATGAGAAGAATATTTCTAATATCCATTATTATCAAAAGAAAAATCAATTCTGTTAAAAAGATTGTCATGAGAAATGGCAAGGAACAGAAGATGTGCAGAGAGACACAAGGTACACATAGGGACATAAGAGATGTAGGAGGACATGAGACATACTCAGTAATACCAAATATGCAGACATGAGACAGTGTGATACAAGATGCAGAGGGTTAGGGTTATGTTATGAAACATATAGAGTGATACGACATACACAGAGGGTATGAGAGATGTAGAGGGTTAGGAGACGTATGGGGGACAAGAGATATGCACAGGGACATGAGACATACAGGACAGACAGTGGGGAAGAATAACAAAGGGAAAACAGTAAGAATGACAGACAGACAGACAGGGAGACAGACAGATAATGAGACAGACAAACATAGAAACAGACAGATGTACTCACTTGGTCACTTTGAAGATCCTTAGCAACCTGAGAGCTCGTAATACACTAATCCCAAATGATGTCCCAGGCTGGATCATTGCCCAGAGCACCTCGAAAATACTGCCACATATGACCTGTCTCACACACACACACACACACACACACACACACACACACACACACACTTTATTTGTAGATCTGACTGATGAAAGAAAATAAAATGTAAAGAAAGAAGAGCGCTTACGATGCAGTCAAAGCAGTTAAAGGAAGAGTGAAAATATGGCCGAGTTCCGAGTCCATACATTTTAATACACATCTCCGACATGAAAATCCCAAGGAATATAAACTCTGCAAAGTCTATGTCCCAGAGAAAGAAGAGATCAGACAGAGAGAGAGAGAGAGAGAGAGAGAGAGAGAATTATATTTGTGATGATTGGACCAACTTCCCTGCACACGGCAT
Source organism: Neoarius graeffei (assembly GCF_027579695.1). NCBI lineage: Eukaryota > Metazoa > Chordata > Actinopteri > Siluriformes > Ariidae > Neoarius > Neoarius graeffei. The sequence continues at coordinate 98,228 of NC_083588.1, forward strand.
CAACCCTCCAGCCTCAGGAGTGGATTAAACCCAACGCAGACATACTGTTTACTTTTACATTATTATGTTTAAATAAACACAGACTAGAAACAGCCACGTTAATGACGTTTCATATTCAACTCACTTGTCAAATACTCTTCACAGCTCTAACTGACAAAGAACTGTACTCTCGTTTAAGGAAAAAGGGATGAAGAAGGGTAAGTGCAGTAGAACAGGGACTCACACAAGAAGTCTGACAGCAGCTCGGGCTGGTCGTAGTGGACCACGGCCACACACAGAGTGTTCAGACCAACTAAACAGAGCACAGTCCAGTAGAAAGCCTGCGTTTTCACAATGTGGCGAATAAAGAAACGCAGCCGCCGCTCCTTCTTTCGGAAGGACGAGCCCTCGAGCTTGGAGCTCTTCAGGCTGGCACGAGCAAACGGAGAGCCTGAGAGACAAAAATGAGATGTAAAATATGGACAAAATTTAAGGTTTTGAAAACGCTGTCATATTCTCATGTGGCTGTAACTTTGTTACCTACAAGCACACACACACACACACGAGCAGACTGAAAAACTTTTACTGTACAATTTCTACCTAAAGCGAGGTCTCCGTCTCCCTCATCTGGGTTTAGCAGGTCATTTTTGCTCTTCTTTAGCGTTGGTCTTCTCCGTGATCCTGCACACCACAGACAGCAGCAATGCATCATGGTCCAGTTTTCAGCAAATTAAATCTGTGTCTTTTGAAACTTTCAATGATTTGTGTGGGTTTTGTTATTTAAAATATAAAAGCTTTCAAAGACAACACATGCATGCACTCTCTCTCTCTCTCTCTCTCACACACACAAACACTCGCTCTCTCACACACACACACACACACACACTCGCGTGCTCACTTGCTCTCTCTTGTGCACTCTCTCGCTTGCTCTCTTTCACACTCTCTCTCTCTCACGCACACAAACACTCGGGCAGGTGGGCTCTCTCTCTCTCTCTCTCTCTCTCTCTCTCTCTCTCTCTCTCTCTCGCGCTTGTGCATGCTCATGCTCTCTCTCTCTCTCGCACGTGCTTGTTCTTGCTCACACGCACATGCATGTTATCTCGTTCACACACACTGCAAAAAATTATGTCTTAGCAAGTGAAAATATCTTGAATAGTTGAAATGATCTAGCATTTCCTATTAGAAGAATACAAGACGCCATTTCTGAGATTATTAACCCTAGCTCTAGATTGCAAACAACTTATTCTAAAACGTCTTGTCAACTAAAAATAACTGTCCATGCAGCAAGATCATTTGACTAGTATTAAGGAATTTTCTCTTTAAATTCAGTTTCCGGGCGGCACGGTGGTGTAGTGGTTAGCGCTGTCGCCTCACAGCAAGAAGGTCCGGGTTCGAGCCCCGTGGCCGGCGAGGGCCTTTCTGTGCGGAGTTTGCATGTTCTCCCCGTGTCCGCGTGGGTTTCCTCCGGGTGCTCCGGTTTCCCCCACAGTCCAAAGACATGCAGGTTAGGTTAACTGGTGACTCTAAATTGAGCGTAGGTGTGAATGTGAGTGTGAATGGTTGTCTGTGTCTATGTGTCAGCCCTGTGATGACCTGGCGACTTGTCCAGGGTGAACCCCGCCTTTCGCCCGTAGTCAGCTGGGATAGGATCCAGCTCGCCTGCGACCCTGTAGAACAGGATAAAGCGGCTACAGATAATGAGATGAGATTCAGTTTTCAATTTTTTGCAGTGCACGCAAACACTTGTGTGTGCACACTCACTTGCTGTGTCTCCCTCGTGCGCTCGCGCTCTCTCTCTCTCGTGCATGCGTGTTCGCTCGTCTCTCACGCTCTCCCTCCCTCACGCTTGCTCTCTCTTGCGAATGCACACTCTCTCACACATACAGACATATACTCGCATGCGCTCACTCTCTCTCTCTCACTCACTCTCTAGGCACACTTTCACTTGCTCGCTCACTCACTCTATCGCACGCATGCACGCGTGTGTGCTCTTGCTCACTCTCTCTCGCTCATGTGCTCTCGCCTTCTCTCTCGCTCTCTGTCTCTCTCTCACACACACACACACACACACACACTTGCATTCACATGTGCACTCACACAAAGTGATGTGTTTAAGGTTTAATGCAGAGGCAGCATTGCTCTCATCTCTGCTACACACTTGCACACATGAACACTCATGGTCACATGTGCAAACCCTTGCACATGCACACACTCACTCGCTCACAAGAACTGGAAGAGAAAGATAAGAGAGAGAAATTGCTTGCATATAAATACCATCAAAGGGCATCCGGTCATCACCGTCATTGTCCTCATCAGCCAGAATCACTTCCTCTGGAGAAACAGGAAATCAAACATTGACTACAATCTAACTCCACCCACCTGTCCCACTTGACTACACTTACTTCAATACACCTGCCCAACTAGCCCCACCCCACCCTCCCGAATATCCTCACCCCACTACAACCCACCTGAATACACCCCACAACTAGCCTTAACCCACTGCACTGATCCAACCACATCTACCCCACAACACCAATCCACGACTCCCTCAGTGAAATTCTCCCTTTGATTTACTCTCATGTCTAAACTCACATGACAAAGATAAACAAAGAAAATTATAAACTTATAGACACAGAGCAAGTGAGTGAAGATGTGGAGATGCTGATGAAGACATTAATTGAGAGGGTTATGGAGACACAGATGGACTCATGGATTTGTGGAGCTGCTCACCTGCTTTGCAGATCCACTCCAGATATCCATTCAGTTCTCTCTCAATCTGTTGCTGTCGCCTCAGTTTCAGGAACTCACTGCGGTTCTCCACCCGCTCTCGCTCTTTAGCAAACTCACTGTGTTTTACACACACACACACACACACACACACACACACACACACACACACACACACACACACACACAGATGTGCACACTTAGCTGTAATTCTATCTCTGCAAGGTTTCCATAGTGTGTACACACACACACACACACACACATACACACACACACACACACACACACACACACACTCACTCACCCAGACAGCACTCCAAGTACCAGGTTGAGCATGAAGAAAGAGCCAATGATGATGAGGGGGACGAAGTACATCCAGTTCCATGCACTGCCTGAGGCGTCATCACTCTGAGACAGTCAGACACACACACACACGCGCGCACACACACACACACACACACACACACACACACACACACACACACTTACTTCTGTCACTGTTTTGTTTTAAATCAGAGAATCAAAACAATTAAGTTTCAGGTTGCATTTACTGTGTTTTGGACACAGATTGGACTCTTGCAGGTGTGAATTTTAAATAAAATTCAATCACTGTGAACTGCACAGTGGCGGGCACGTGACCCCCTCTCACTGCCCCTCAATGCCCCCTCCCAATTGTACCATATGTTTGCCAGAAGCTCTACATTTTACACTCTGTGCTGACATATGCAATTGCAAAATAAACAAAATAAATGTCGGGTGGATTGACTAATGTTCACTGTAATAATTATAATGGTCAGATTTTTCCCCTCACAGTGATCTGTTCAGCTCTACGCTACGTCTCCTGTAAAACTGAACATACGGGTGAGGTTCAGTAGAGAGACGGACCGGATGAGAACTAGCTTATTTCCACACCTCTTGGCAAACACAGTAGGAGTGAGCCATCTGTACAGAAGGAAAAATGTCCCACATGCTGTGTCCTTACAGAAAAGAGACAAACATAAAGCCAACTTTAAAACATTTGGCCTGGTTTCATCCGATCATCAGTTCGAATCTCGAGTGTAATTAAACAGGGTGGCCTCCTTGTCTTCTTGCACACAGAAAAGAAGAAAACAAGATACAAAACACCAGAAGGTTATGAAAATCTGTGAATTGGTCAAGATTATTTTTACCGCAGTAGACTTTTTCCTCTCTCTCTCTCTCTCTCTCTCTCTCTCTCTCTCATATGTACTGCAGCATTTTGGCCATTAAATTTTCATTGGTTTCTTCCTCAGCAGCTGTAAGAATAACTCCAGTTCAACACTGACCAAAGATAAATATAGCAATGGGTTCACAAGGCTGGCTCTCTCTCTCTCTCTCTCTCTCTCTCTCTCTCTTTCTCTTTCACACACACACACACACACACACACACACACACACACACATACACACATACATACACACACAGAGAAAGAGAGAGAGAGATTTTCTAAGTTTTATTTAGTAATTCATTCTTCACTGGTGCATGAGGAGGGACTCTCAGTAGCGCTGACACAGACAGCATGGATCACTTCATAGTGAACAGAACAAGAAAAAATCTGACCATTAAAAGATTTTTTTTTTAAAGTGAGTTCCTGTTACTTGACCTTGATCTCTGACTGACACTCTGGCTTTCAATCAGGAAGATCAGTGAAAGAGGATTTCAGAGTTTCATGCAGGGATTTTTATAACAGGATTTTACAAGATGGCTGGCACAGGAGTTAAGAGAACAGGAGGTTCTTCTGTAAATGGACAGTCTGTTCCTCTGTGATAAGAGCAGAAACCCTGCTCGTTCTGAAGCTCTGTATATTTCTCTTCCTGTTTTGCAGACTCACAGCACACATTTAGTGAGTCAATTGTCCCTCTTTTCCCATCACTTGCTTTGTGTTGCATTTCTGTAGATATTTCATAAAGTCTTCACCTGACAGTAAAGATGTGTTCAGAAAATATCTGTCATCAGGACGAGTGATGTTAGAAAACTTTTCACTTCAGCAAATCTGTTTTCAGCATCCTTTTACCTTTTTACCGGAATCATCACTGTGGCAGAAATTCAGATGATCGTTACACTATTGTGACTCACATAGTAAAGAAGATCTGTCCAGCCCTCCATCGTGATGCACTGGAAGACGGTGAGGACGGCAAACAGGATGTTGTCAAACTGCGTGATTCCATAGTTTGGTCCAAGCCAGTATTTCTTACAGATTGTACCATTTGGACACATTCGAGAGGGGGACTCAGTTCCACATGGAAACTCTTCCCGAATTTCCTCTGTCAGAAACAGGCACACACTTTCATCAGTCCACTGACAGTAAACACAAACAAAATATTCAGGTAATCTTCTTTGACACCACACAGGCCATCAAATTAAACTTGACAGCAAGTTGAATTAGCAAGTTAAACGATATTGATAGAAACAGGCACAAAAAAATAAATCCCACACACATGTTCACACTGATGACTCTTGGGTCAAAATCACCTACATGGACTCATGAATGGAACTTTTTTGCTTTCAAAATCGGACACAAGCTCACCAGTGATGATATCGAAGCAGGTGGTGTGAAATTTGCCAATGTAGAACTCAAGGCCGATGATGGCAAACATGAGAATGGCGAAGAAGAGCAGCAGGCCAATCTGCAACAGGGGGATCATGGCCTTCATGATGGATTTGAGCACCACCTGCAGGCCTGGAGGACAAACAGACGTTCGTTTATAAAACTAGTGTTTAATAAGTTCTTGGTCATGTACTGTAGTATTCTGTAGTCCAGCAGTGCATGTCTCTGTGACAGTGTTTAGGTTGCTATAAAACAGTGAGACAGAAAAGAAACCCTTGTTCTTTTGTTTTTAAGAGCTAACAGCGAAACTCGACCGCTAAAACTTGTATTTGAGAACGTTGAAATTTTTTACTATTAAAATCCATTGTAACTGCATTAGCGATAACAATCACATCTCCTATGACATTCTCATAAAACAGAATTGCTAACTTCTCACAGGAATAACGGAAACAGATCACCAACCAATAAATCAGAAAGCCAGAATCACTAAACACACATTTCATTATAAGCATATTTATTGTGTTCAGGGTGGAATTTTGATTTAAGGATTGACACTTTGTTTTCAGAGTGAAGAGTCAGTAACAGCACAGCAGGGTTTTTTTTTTTTTGAGCGTATGGGACCAACTGTATTTTATAATTTTGGAGGTTTGCATGAACACAACATTCCACAACAATAACATCAAAGTGACTCTCTCCCTCATTCATTTCATCTCTTGTTCTCTCTCTTGAATACTCACTGGGAATCCCAGACACCAGCTTCAGGGGTCTCAGCACTCTGACAGCCCGCAGCGTCCTCAGGTCGAAGTCTGAACCCACTGTCGATAGAATTCTGTGAAGAAAAGAGACAAGAGAGTGAAAATAAATTACTGTCTGAATTACAACACAATCATTGGCTCAGATTAATTAACACAGATCAATGTTCTCAAACATACAAACATATTTATCCAAAAATAAATGAAAATATTTAATTTCATTTATTTTTGATAACAGATGGAATGAAAACAGGCTTTTTAAGTGTATTCAGACTTTTAAACTCTTTCAGTCACCCTGCAGAGTGATACGAGACAATCCTGATAAAGGACCACGATGTAATGTACAAACAAACATACATTACATATACATTTGATATACAGTGTATATATAGAAGATCTTACAAGGTGGCATGAAGATATGAAGTTTATCTTCACGTGGTGAATGTAGATATCATGAGTGAGCAAAGAGAAAGAGTGATCTATTTTTCAACATGAGACAAACTTCATATCTTCACCCCACAGTGTAATGTTCTTTATATTATATGGACACATCCACAAAAAATACACAAGTTGATCAAAAGAATTTTAATTTTGAACTGGTTTGCCATTTTGACAACACACATCTAGTCAATGGGAAAACACTGGGAGTGACATCACCAGAGTGAAATATTAGGAAATATGTCAGTCAGATCCGCGATAGATTTCATTTGAAAAATGTGAGTTTTTCAACACGAGAAGATCAGAGGCGATTCTAGAGTCTGTTGTGGCCCCAAGCAAAAATTTCCAGGGAGCCCTTCTGACCAGTGTTCATCACCAATATGTTATAAATAATCTGACACCAACGAAAAATGTATGAAACCAAAGTTTATTAAATTCCAAATGTGAAAATACAATGGTAAAGAACAATAAAAACAATAAAAAACAAAATAAATAAGCCCTCAGGCCCCGACTCTCAGGGAGCCCCTGGGCCAGGGGGCCCCAAGCCTTGCCTGTTCACAAGCTGCGTGTCTGGATAAGATAAACTTCACATCTTCAAGTCAACAGGTGATTTTCTTTTTATGATATCGATGCACTCACAAACAAAAAGTCCCCAAATTTATCAAAACAATTAATCAAATTCCTCACAAGTGACAGATAGAGATTTATGTCCTGGTTTTGGTTCTCCATGTCCCGGATGGAGCTCGGATGAAAAATATGAGTGGCATATTTCCAAGTAAAACACTCATGTCTATATAATAGACACACATATGCAGGATATACAGTGGTGCTTGAAAGTTTGTGAACCCTTTAGAATTTTCTATATTTCTGCATAAATATGACCTAAAACATCATCAGATTTTCACACAAGTCCTAAAAGTAGATAAAGAGAACCCAGTTAAACAAATGAGACAAAAATATTATACTTGGTCATTTATTTATTGAGGAAAATGATCCAATATTACATATCTGTGAGTGGCAAAAGTATGTGAACCTCTAGGATTAGCAGTTAATTTGAAGGTGAAATTAGAGTCAGGTGTTTTCAATCAATGGGATGACAATCAGGTGTGAGTGGGCACCCTGTTTTATTTAAAGAACAGGGATCTATCAAAGTCTGATCTTCACAACACATGTTTGTGGAAGTGTATCATGGCACGAACAAAGGAGATTTCTGAGGACCTCAGAAAAAGCGTTGTTGATGCTCATCAGGCTGGAAAAGGTTACAAAACCATCTCTAAAGAGTTTGGACTCCACCAATCCACAGTCAGACAGATTGTGTACAAATGGAGGAAATTCAAGACCGCTGTTACCCTCCCCAGGAGTGGTCGACCAACAAAGATCACTCCAAGAGCAAGGCGTGTAATAGTCGGCGAGGTCACAAAGGACCCCAGGGTAACTTCTAAGCAACTGAAGGCCTCTCTCACATTGGCTAATGTTAATGTTCATGAGTCCACCATCAGGAGAACACTGAACAACAATGGTGTGCATGGCAGGGTTGCAAGGAGAAAGCCACTGCTCTCCAAAAAGAACATTGCTGCTCGTCTGCAGTTTGCTAAAGATCACTTGGACAAGCCAGAAGGCTATTGGAAAAATGTTTTGTGGACGGATGAGACCAAAATAGAACTTTTTGGTTTAAATGAGAAGCATTACGTTTGGAGAAAAGAAAACACTGCATTCCAGCATAAGAACCTTATCCCATCTGTGAAACATGGTGGTGGTAGTATCATGGTTTGGGCCTGTTTTGCTGCATCTGGGCCAGGACGGCTTGCCATCATGGATGGAACAATGAATTCTGAATTATACCAGCGAATTCTAAAGGAAAATGTCAGGACATCTGTCCATGAACTGAATCTCAAGAGAAGGTGGGTCATGCAGCAAGACAACAACCCAAAGCACACAAGTCGTTCTACCAAAGAATGGTTAAAGAAGAATAAAGTTAATGTTTTGGAATGGCCAAGTCAAAGTCCTGACCTTAATCCAATGGAAATGTTGTGGAAGGATCTGAAGCGAGCAGTTCATGTGAGGAAACCCACCAACATCCCAGAGTTGAAGCTGTTCTGTACGGAGGAACGGGCTAAAATTCCTCCAAGCCGGTGTGCAGGACTGATCAACAGTTACCGCAAACGTTTAGTTGCAGTTATTGCTGCACAAGGGGGTCACACCAGATACTGAAAGCAAAGGTTCGCATACTTTTGCCACTCACAGATATGTAATATTCGATCATTTTCCTCAATAAATAAATGACCAAGTATAATATTTTGTCTCATTTGTTTAACTGGGTTCTCTTTATCTACTTTTAGGACTTGTGTGAAAATCTGATGATGTTTTAGGTCATATTTATGCAGAAATATAGAAAATTCTAAAGGGTTCACAAATTTTAAAGCACCACTGTAAACAGTACATATACATATACAGTATATATACACTGAGGTGAACCTGGTCATTCAGTACATTCAGGTCGTCAGCTGACTTCATTTTATTGCTCCATATCATTACTGAGCCTTGACCTGACCAACTGAATCAACAAAATTAGTGGACGAGTTTCTTGCCTTCTTAATGCATTTGAGATCAAACAGTAAACAGTAAATAATAAAAATACAGTAAATCACCTGATTCCACAACTGCAGTAATCCATATTATGTCAAGAACCAAACAACTCAGTAAAGAGAAACGACATCCATCATTACTTCAAGACATGAAGTGACTTTTAGTTAATAACAAGAAAGAAAAAAATAATTAGAAAGCTTGTCCAGATTTTTGACTGGTACATATAAATGCACGGTACTTGTACATACACATATAGAACATATATACAGTACACACACACACACACACACACACACACACACACACATATACACACACACACACACACACACACACACACACACACACACACACACACAGTGCATATGTAAAACATATCATGGGGAAATAACATCAGGTGATTATTTGACAGCGAGGCCTGTCACATGTCATATCTTTATAGTGATGGGTGATTCCTCATTCACACTGTTTCTATGGTAACCAGCCTGTTCTCATTCATAACTGTTGCCATGGCAACAACATTCTTCCACCATTGATGGAATCACAGCATTGCCGTGGTAACAGGCCAGGAAAAGGTGGAGCCTGATATATTGATTTATTCTCAGTCACAGTCACTGAATCCCAAAATATAAATCACACTGATCTGTTCACAGTGCTGTTCACACCTTGTAACACACACACACACACACACACACACACACACACACACACACACACACACACACACACACACACACTCATCCTGTTGCAGCCATTAAAACACACTATTAGAATGATATTTTTCTTGCTTTTTGTTTGTGTTTAACACTGCACCAGTGTTTAATGAGCAAAAATTTTTAGGACCAGGTCCTGGAACAGAGTTACAGATCATTACAGATGGTGAGAAACATACTGTGCACCTGACATACATATATGGCTCTTCATCCAGCTTTTCTTTTCTGATCTTCTCTTTTTGATTTTTATATATTTTTTTTCTTTCTTTTCTTCTCATTCTATCTCTCTGCACATCTCTCTCTCCTGAAATAGCCTCCTTTCCTTTTCTTATCTCCGTTATTATCTTCTGCTCATGCTTTAAGCTGTGTAAAAATATGACATCAGGAGTGGGATGAGTTTCCTTCCCCACATCTCAATTCCATTGCTATTTAAACAGGCTGGATGGTCGGCTGTGTGTGACTTCATTCAGTTCTTCTCCATGAAAACAAAATACACAAAAGCACCCAAATTCTGGACATTACAGACAAAACCAATGATTCAAACCCGTGATTCTAAACACAGATCTGATTAAAGACCCTGAAACCTACAAAAAACAGGCTTGCTCTCTCTCCCTCCGTGTGTGTGTGTGTGTGTGTGTGTGTGTAAGTAGCACCTTTTAGCTCTGGAGCTTTTTGAAGATGAAATGAGTTCCCCCCCCAACCTTCCCCCCCCCCACACACGCACAAAAGAGAGAGAGAGAAAGAGAGAGAGAGAGAGAGAGAGAGAGAGAGAGAGAGATTTGTAGTAGATGATCGATCATCTGCAGCAGTGAAAAAAGCAGGTTACTGCAGCAAATCCTGCATTCTCATTCGTTTGCTCGGCCAATCGCTCTCTCTCTCTCTCTCTCTCTCTCTCTCTCTCTCTCTCCCATATTTTATATATATATATATATATTCTTTTTTTTTAATTACTCCATAATTCCAAGGAAAAAGTGAGAAATGCAAAAAAGGATGCATGTGTGTGTGTGTGTGTGTGTGTGTGTGTGTGTGTATTTTCATGTAAAAATTATCTGTGTAAATGTTTGTATAAACTATGCATCCCTTCCATCCCTCCATCCTTCTCCTCCTTCTGTTCATTTCTGCCTTGAGGAAATGATGCACCGTTTTATTCTGGTTTCAGCTGAACTGCATTGGCACAATGACACATTAACATGGAGAAAATGGCTGCAGTCCTGCAGCAGCGCATGCACGCGCACATACACACACACGCACAAAAATATACACGCCCAGTAACTGACCTACTTACAGAGTTTCATACACAGTACATTAAGAACTCTCACACAGAATGCTGCTGTACAGTAAGAGCCACAATGGTCCATTGTGAGTGTTTAAATTTATCCATGGAATGTTGGTGATGAATATCACAGCAAGGACAAGATGAGCAGCAGACAGGAAGTTTATCACAGAGAATTAATTTGAGATATTACATCACATCCTTTATTCTGACAGAGATGGCATGCTGATAATGACACGACTGGAGCTGTGATGTCTGTTTTACTCAGAGAAGACTGTGTAGTGCTCAACAGTCCACATGTCCTCAACACTGCTGCAATTCATCCTCAACACCTCCAAAACACCTCAACACCTCCTTAACAACTCCACAAAACCTCCTCAGCACCACCACAACACCTCCACAACACCTCCTCGATACTGCCAAAAGGCCTCCTCGACACCACCATAAAGCCTCCTCAACACCGTCACAACGCCTCCTCAACACTGCCAAAACACCTCCTCAACACCTCCACATCACCTCAACGCCTCCTTAGCACCTGCACAATGCCTCCTCAGCACCACCACGCCTCCTCAACACTACCACAATGCCTCCTCAACACTGCCATAATGCCTCCTCAACACCGCCACACCACCTCCTCAACACTGCCACAATGCCTCCTCAACACCGCCACAACGCCTCCTCAACACCGCCACAACGCCTCCTCAACACCACCATAATGCCTCCTCAACACTGCTACAACACTGCCACAACACCTCAGCACCACCACACCTCCTCAATACTGCCACAATGCTTCCTCAACAACACCACAAAGCCTCCTCAACACTGCCAAAACACCTCCTCATCACCGCCACAATGCCTCCTCAACACTGCCACAACACCGCCTCAACACTGCCACAACACCGCCTCAACACTGCCACAATGCCTCCTCAACACTGCCACAATGCCTGCTAAGCACCACCACAACATTGCCACAACACCTACTCAAAATTGCCACAATGCCTCCTCAGCACCACTACTCCTCCTCGACACTGCCACAATGCCTCCTCAACACCGCCACAACACCTCCTCAACACTGCCACAATGCTGCAACAACACTGCCACAATGCCTCCTCAACACTGCCAAAACACCTCCTCATCACCACCACAATGCCTCCTCAACACCTCCACAATGCCTCCTCAACACCTCCACAATGCCTCCTCAACACCTCCACAATGCCTCCTCAACACCTCCACATCACCCCAATGCCTCCTTAGCACCTCCACAATGCCTCCTCAGCACCACCACGCCTCCTTGACACTACCACAATGCCTCCTCAACACTGCCATAATGCCTCCTCAACACCGCCACACCACCTCCTCAACACTGCCACAATGCCTCCTCAACACCGCCACAACGCCTCCTCAACACCGCCACAACGCCTCCTCAACACCACCATAATGCCTCCTCAACACTGCTACAACACTGCCACAACACCTCAGCACCACCACACCTCCTCAATACTGCCACAATGCTTCCTCAACAACACCACAAAGCCTCCTCAACACTGCCAAAACACCTCCTCATCACCGCCACAATGCCTCCTCAACACTGCCACAACACCGCCTCAACACTGCCACAACACCGCCTCAACACTGCCACAATGCCTCCTCAACACTGCCACAATGCCTGCTAAGCACCACCACAACATTGCCACAACACCTACTCAAAATTGCCACAATGCCTCCTCAGCACCACTACTCCTCCTCGACACTGCCACAATGCCTCCTCAACACCGCCACAACACCTCCTCAACACTGCCACAATGCTGCAACAACACTGCCACAATGCCTCCTCAACACTGCCAAAACACCTCCTCATCACCACCACAATGCCTCCTCAACACCTCCACAATGCCTCCTCAACACCTCCACAATGCCTCCTCAACACCTCCACAATGCCTCCTCAACACCTCCACATCACCCCAATGCCTCCTTAGCACCTCCACAATGCCTCCTCAGCACCACCACGCCTCCTTGACACTGCCACAATGCCTCCTCAACACCGCCACAACACCTCCTCAACACTGCCACAATAAACACCTCAACACTGCCACAACGCCTCCTCAACACCGCCACAATGCCTCCTCAACACCGCCACAATGCCTCCTCAACACTCCCACAATGCCGCCTCAATACTGCCACAATGCCTCCTCAACACTGCCACAATGCCTGCTAAGCACCGCCACAACATTGCCACAACACCTACTCAAAACTGCCACAATGCCTCCTCAACACCGCCACAACACTGCCTCAACAACACCACAATGCCTCCTCAACACTGCCACAATGCTGCAACAACACAGCCACAACACCTGCTCATCAACGCCACAATGCCTGCTCAACACCGCCAAAATGCCTCCTCAACACTGACACAATGCCTGCTCAACACCACCTCAACACTGCCACAACACCTCCTCAACACCACCACAACACCTCCTAAACACCTCCTAAACACTTCCACAATGCCTCCTCAACACTGCCACAACACCTGCTCCACACCACCACAATGCCTCCTCAACACCACCACAACACCTCCTCAACACCACTACAATGCCACCACAACACCTCCTCAACACTGCCACAATGCCTCCTCAACACTACCACAACACCTGCTAAACAACGCCACAATGCCTGCTCAACACCTACTCAGCACCACCACAATGCCTCCTCGGCACTGCCAAAACACCTCCTCAACACTGCCACAACAAACACCTCAACACCTTCACAACGCCTCCTCATCACCGCCACAATGCCTCCTCAACACTGCCACAATGCTTCCTCAACACCTCCACATCACCTCAACGCCTCCTTAACACCTCCACAATGCCTCCTCAGCACCACCACTCCTCCTCGACACTGCCACAATGCCTCCTCAACACTGCCACAACCCCTCCTCAACATTGCCACAATAAACACCTCAACACTACCACAACCCCTCCTCAACACCACCACAACGCCTCCTCAACATCGCCACAATGCCTCTTCAACATTTTTCCAAGATGGTGGCGCGTACACATGCAGTGGCTCCTCTCTGTCCCGACAGAATGGTGTTTTCATATTTTTTGTGTTTTAAAACAGTGTGTATCTGTTCGTCTTTGTCGCATCCATCAGTTTCAAGGCGCACATACTCCCGTGAGTTTCTGCTCGACATCCGCAGAACTATATTCACGGATATAAATCCAGCAGACGTGGAAGTGCTATGCGGCTACGGTTTGCTCCGGAGGCCTGCTCAACCACCGACCCCCACTCCTGCATCCAGCCCACAGTGGAAGCGCGACAGGTGGAACATGCGGAAGCAGAAGAGGGGCAAGCGCGGAGGTATCCGGGCTAAGCTAGCAGCTAGCCCTCACTGGCCGGCTATCCCTACCATCATTCTGGCCAATGTATGCTCTCTGTACAACAAGCTGGATTATGTCCACCTGCTTCGCTCACCTAAGTCTGTGAGTGAGTGTTGTGTCCTTGTGTTTGTGGAAACATGGCTTAACGACAGCATCCTGGACTGTGCCATTCAGCTAGCCCAGCTAACATGCTACCGGTCAGACAGAGCGCTAGCCAAGGGGGGGGAAGACTCGCGGCGGAGGACTCTGTGTTTACATCAGTGATGCCTGGTGCCGCGATGCTCTCGTGGTCTGCAAACACTGCTCACCACTGGTGGAGTTTATGATTAATAAATGCTGGCCATTCTACCTGCCGAGGGAATTTACAGCCATATTGCTGGTAGCAATTTACATCCCTCCTGGCTCCAATAACAACAGGAGTGAAGCACTGATTGAACTCTATCAGCACATCAGTGAGCAGCAGACAGCCCACCCAGATGCTTTTCTCATCCTGGCTGGGGATTTCAATCATGCAAACCCCAAGAGCGTGTTTCCAAAACTCTATGGACATATCAACTTTCCCACACGTGGAAACAATACTCTGGACAATGTTTACACCATGCACAAGGACGCCTACAAAGCCCTATCCCTCCCCCACCTTGGGGCCTCAAGGCCAATTTATGCTGACAACCCAGTCCTCGCAGATGGCGTCGCAGATAGCGTCTGCGTAGCCCCCCCACCTTCGCAGATGCTCTGCGCGCACCTCCCAAAAATTGTGACCACCGCAGAAGCCTCGCAGACAGCGTCGCAGACAAGAGGGCTCTGATTGGTCCACTCTACATCCGCTGTACACGCACTTCCGCTTCCCTACTTTCCTGGTTTGGTTTGTTTTCACGCACGACCACCATTTTTAAAAACACGAGCGAAGATGGAGCAGCACGAAGAGCAGTTGATCGAGGAAGTGAGGAAGTACGTACATCTATACGACTCCAGTTCTAGTCATTATAAGTAACCGGAGGATAAACACTCCACTAACCACACCCACCAACTACTCCTAGCGATTTCGCGACTTCGCGCCCCCTTGCATTGTGGCGGTGAATAACATCGCGCACGCCTATTACTCCTCACTCAACGATAAATTACAACTGTCTGCGAAAAGCTATCTGCGAAAGCCTTGTCACAAGAGCATGCAGAGGCCTCCAGATCACTCCACTGTTATGCTAATGCCAGCATACAGGCCGCTGGTTAAAGTCACCAAACCAGCTAAAAAGCAGATACGTGTGTGGCCAGAGGGGTCATCAGAGGCACTCCAGGACTGTTTTTCGACCACTGACTGGAGCATGTTCAGACAGGCGGCCACCTACAACAACTCCACAGATCTACAAGAGTACACAGAGACCGTCACTGCCTACATGAGGAAGTGCATGGACGACGTTATGGTCACCAGAACCATCTCCATTTGGGCCAATCAGAAACCATGGCTGACAGGGGAAGTCCACAGGCTCCTGGGGGCTTGGAACACCACCTTCAGAGCTGGGGATGAGGTGGGCCTGAGGACAGCTAGAGCCAACCTGTCTCGAGGCATCAGGGTGGCCAAGAGACAGTATTCAAGGTACATTGCTGACTATTTCAATGACAGCAGAGACACCAGGAACCTGTGGCAGGGGATTCAGACCATCACAGATTACAAGCCCTTGCCACTGACCTGTGATGACTCCACGTCTCTGCTGAATCAGTTGAACGACTTCTTCGCTCACTTTGAGGCAGACAACAGCACCACGGCACAAAAGACCCCACCACCTCCCAGTGACCAGGTGTTGACACTGTCTCCAGACAGCATGAGGAGAGCTCTCAGGATGACAAATGTACGGAAAGCCCCGGGTCCTGATAACATTCCTGGTCGTGTCCTGAGAGACTGTGCCAAGGAGCTCACAGATGTCTTTACAGACAACTTCAACATCTCATTGAGCCAGGCTGTTGTCCCCACATGCCTCAAAGCCACCACCATCATCCCGGTCCCGAAGAAGCCGTCTCCCTCCTGCTTCAATGACTACCGCCCTGTCGCACTCACTCCCATCCTCATGAAGTGCTTCGAGCGGCTAGTCATGCGGCATATCAAGTCTGCCCTCCCCCCCACCCTGGACCCTTTCCAGTTTGCATATCAGTCCAACTGTTTGACCGATGACGCCATCTCCACTGCCCTCCACTCAGCCCTCACCCACCTGGAGATGAAAGACTCGTATGTCAGAATGCTGTTCATAGACTTCAGCTCAGCATTCAACACAATCATTCCTCAGCAGCTCATCCATAAACTGGACCAGCTGGGACTCAACACCTCCCTGTGCAACTGGCTGCTGGACTTCCTGATGGGGAGACCACAGGCTGTATGGGTCAGCAGCAACTCCTCCAGCATCATCACATTGAACACCGGGGCCCCCCAAGGATGTGTGCTGAGCCCCCTCCTCTTCACTCTGCTGACCCATGACTGCACACCAACATCCAGCTCAAATCTCTTCATTAAGTTTGCAGATGACACGACTGTAGTGGGTCTCATCAACAATGGCGATGAGACAATCTACAGGAGTGAGGTGAGCCGCTTGGCCATGTGGTGCAAGGACCACAATCTCCGCCTGAATGTGGAGAAGACGAAGGAGATTGTTGTGGACTTCAGGAGAGCGCACACCCAGCATGCTCCACTATCTATCGATGGTGCTGCAGTGGAGAGGGTGAGCAGCACCAAGTTTCTGGGTGTGCACATCTCTGAAGACCTATCCTGGAGCAACACCACCACATCACTGGCCAAAATAGCCCAACAGCATCTGTACTTCCTCCGCAAACTGAGGAGAGCAAGAGCCCTGGCCCCCATCATGCACACATTCTACAGAGGCACCATCGAGAACATCCTGACCAGCTGCATCACCATGTGGTATGGCGCCTGCACCGTGTCCTGCTGCAAGACTCTGCAGTGCATCGTGAGAGCAGCTGAGAGGATCATTGATGTCTCTCTCCCTTCTCTAATGGATATATATAACTCCCGCCTCACCCGCAAAGCCATCAGGATTGCAGGTGACCCCACTCACCCATCTCACAGCCTCTTCAGCCTGCTGCCATTGGGGAGGACACTGCGGAGTCTCTGGGCCAAAACCAGTAGGCTCAAAGACAGTTTCTTTCACCAGGCGGTCAGGAGGCTCAACTCCCTCCCTGTTCTGCCCCTCCTCCCCCCTCTGCCCCCTGCCACAGATTCTGCCCGCACACCCCCCTGCCCCCCCTTCAGCATCTGACATGTCACCCTCACAGTTCCCCCCCAACACACACACACACACACATACTCTCAACGTTCATTAACACACTGAACTCAGGGACCGCACATCTCACTTTACCTCACTCATTTGCACTATTCCGCACTACCTCACCTAAACAGCTATTAGTTTATTGTTTAGCATTTATTCTGCTTATCTCATGTTTATCTGCTATACCTGAAGTACCCTTGACTGTTTATTTGCTTCAATTTATATGTGTGTGTGTGTGTGTGTGTGTGTGTGTGTGTGTGTACATATGAGTGTTTAATCTATGTCTAGTTCTTATCTAGTGTTTATACCATTTGTATTGTTTATTTCAATTATCCTATTTTTATTTATGAGTGTTTAGTCTATGTCCAGTTCTTATCTAGAGTGGTTATACTGTTTGTATTGTCTATTCAATTATTCTATTTTTTTTATTTATTTATTGCATTGCCTGTTTGCACCGTGGGTCAGAGAGGACTGTAATTTCATCTGTGCTGTATGTCGAGCATGTATAGCATATTTGACAATAAAGTTGACTTGACTTGAACACCGCCACAATGCCTCCTCAACATTGCCACAACACCACCTCAACACTGCCACAATGCTTCCTCAACACTGCCATAATGCCTGCTCAGCACCGCCACAACACTGCCACGACACCTACTCAAAACTACCACAATGCCTCCTTAACACCACCACAATGCCTCCTCAACATCACCACAATGCCTCTTCAACACCGCCACAATGCCTCCTCAACACCGCCACAACACTGCCTCAACACTGCCACAATGCGTCCTCAACACTGCCACAACGCCTGCTCAAAACTGCCACAACGCCTGCTCAACACTGCCACAACGCCTGCTCAGCACCGCCACAACATCGCCTCAACACCTCCTCAAAACTGCTACAATGCCTCCTCAACACCACCACAATGCCTCCTCAACACTGCTACAACACTGCCACAACACCTCAACACCACCACACCTCCTCAATACTGCCACAATGCTTCCTCAACAACACCACAATGCCTCCTCAACACTGCCACAATGCTGCAACACCGCCACAATGCCTCCTCAACACCTTCTCAACACCCCCACAACACCTCCTCAACACTGCCACAATGCCTGCTCAACACCTCCACAACACCTCCTCAACACCACCACAACACCTCCTAAATACCTTCTCAACACTGCCACAATGCCTCCTCAACACCACCACAACGGGGACCACAGAAGGAGCGTTCTCGTCGCGGTCCCTGTCAGGCAACTATGTTACCTGCGAATCCTTCTACCACACCACTGCTGTTGTTAAAGCTACAACCGCTACAACTTCGCCTCGACCCTCATGGCGACGAGCGGCTGACTGGTTGACGAGGCTCAGCGTCATCCACACGGGTCCTTGTCAGGACCGGCACTGAGCATCATCTCATTCAACACGGAAGGCCTTACTGGAGCCAAGCAAGATCTCCTGGCCGAACTGTGTGTAATAAACAATTGTGATACCCTGTGTCTCCAGGAGACACACCGTGGGCCCACAAGATCTCGCCCATGCATCAATGGTATGACCCTCATAGTGGAGAGACCACATGACCAGTATGGAAGTGCCATCCTTGTACATCACGGGCTGAATATTGACAAGTTCTCTCTGTCTGACAGGAACAACATTGAAGTCCTGTCCATTGATCTCATGGGAATCAGTGTAAGCTCGGTCTATAAACCACCAGCAGAGACATTCAACCTCCCAAGGGAAGTCACCGATGGCCACCTCAATATAGCAATTGGAGACTTTAATAGCCATAGCACCACCTAGGGCTATCGGCAAACCAACGAAAATGGCGACCTCGTTGAAAACTGGGCTGATGTAAACCAGATGTCTCTCATACATGACCCAAAACTTCCAGCCTCCTTTAACAGCTCTAGATGGAGACGTGGATATAACCCTGACCTAGTGTTTGCCTCCAACACCATTGCTAGTCAATGCGAGAAGGTAGTGCTGCACCCAATCCCACACTCCCAACGCCGTCCAATTGCGCTCAGAGTAAATGCAGTCATCGTACCATGAACAGTCCCCTTCCGACGGCGGTTTAACCTGAAGAAGGCTAACTGGGAAAAATTCGCTGACGACCTGGACCTGTACATCCAGGATCTACCCGCCCTGCCTACACTATGACACCTTTGTCAAAATGATAAAGAAATCTTCATGGCAGAACATCCCCCGAGGCTGCCGGACAAAGTACATCCCAGGCCTGAATGAAGAGTCTAAGGCACTGTACGACGAATACGTTAATCGCTTTGAGTCTGACCCATTCAGTGCAGAAACACTTGAGTGTGGAGACTTACTCACAAGCATAGTCATGGAAAGTCGACAGAGGCGATGGCGGGAGTTCGTTTAATTGACTGATCTAACCCATAGCAGCCAGAAGGCATGGAAAACAATTCGGATCCTTGGAAATGGCTACACTAAAGCCCAACTAGTGCCACAAGTTACTGCAGATCAAGTTGCTCACCAACTTCTTGTGAACAGCCAAGGAAACCCCAACCATCATCCCCAAAGAGCCAAGCTTCCCAAAGATGATGTTATGAGCTCTGAAGGAACCTCACTTTTCACAAGGCCCTTCAGCATGGATGATCTATGCAATGTCATCAAGGACATGAAAAACAACAAGGCAGCTAGAATTGACAACATTCTATGCAAGCAGATCAAACACTTTGGGCCTCTCGCACTTCAGTAGCTGCTTGACATGTTCAACCAAAGCCTGAGCACCAACAGGATTCCCCAAGATATGGAGGAAATCTAGAGTGATCACCTTATTGAAACCTGGCAAAGATCCATCCATACCTAAGAACTACAGGCCGATCTCTCTGCTATGCCATACATACAAACTCTTTGAAAGACTACTACTCAACCGCATTGCACCATTTGTGGATGAGCTCCTCATTCCTGAGCAGGCTGGCTTCAGACCTGGAAAGTCTTGTACCGGCCAACTCCTGAACCTCACACAGTACATCAAGGACAGCTATGAGAAAGGCCTGATCACGGGAGCTGTCTTTGTGGACCTCTCCGCAGCATATGACACCGTGAACCACAGGATCCTCACCAAAAAGCTCTTTGAGATAACGAAGGATGTAAGGCTAACTGAACTGATCCAGAACCTACTATCAAACAGACGGTTCTTTGTAGACCTCAATGGCGACCATAGCAGATGGCGAAGGCAGAAAAACGGCCTCCCTCAAGGCAGCGTCCTCGCTCCCTTGCTCTTCAACATCTACACCAATGACCAACCAGTACATTCCGACACTAGGAGATTCCTGTTTGCTGATGACCTCAGCATTAGTGCACAGGGAAGGACCTTCAAAGAAGTAGAGAACACTCTCAGTGATGCCCTCACAGTCCTCACCCCATACTATGCTGCAAACCACTTGCGAGCCAACCCTGACAAAACACAAGTGAGCGTCTTCCACCTGAAAAATAGGGATGCAGACTGCCAACTGAGGGTATGCTAGCACGGCAAGTGGCTGACTAGCACCAATAAGCCAGTCTACCTTGCCGTCACCCTAGACAGGACCCTCTGAAACAAGAACCACATCCTGAACACCAAAATGAAAGTGGGTGCCAGGAATAACATCCTTAAGAAGCTTGCAAACACTAACTGGGTCACAGATGCCAGTACTGTGTGAGCCATAGCTCTTGGACTGTGCTTCTCTACTGCAGAGTATGCAGCCTCTGTGTGGTGCAGATCACCGCACACCACAAAGCTGGATACAGCCTTGAACTCAGCTTGTAGAGCTATCTCCGGCTGCCTATGCTCCACTAGAGTTGACGGCCTATACCTGCTGTGCGGTATCACTCCCCCACACATCAGAAGAGCCGTGGCAGCACAACGAGAGAAACTCAAACAAGAGACTGATCCACATCATGTACTCTATCTGCATGCTCCTGCACAAAAGAGACTTAAATCGAGACATAGCTTTTTGCACTCAGTTGAACCACTCAGTGGCAGTGCAGAGTCACAGAGGATAGCCATGTGGTCTCACCACCTCCAGACAGCACTACATAAACTCACCATAACCCTGAAGGAATCCCTTCCTTCAGGAGCGGGGGAAGCATGGCCAATTTGGTCATGTCTCAACTGCCTTAGAACAGGCACAGGAAGATGCAAGACCCTCATCGAAAAGTGGGGTCTCAGTCCAGATGGACAAACGGCATGCAATTGCGGGCAGGAGCAGACCATGAGACACCTTCTTGTCTGCCCCCTCCTGCCTGAACCTTGCACCAAGGAAGATCTGGAAGCTCTGACCCCCAGAGGAAGGGCGTGTGCAGAGTACTGGAGTGGGAGAGTGTAGCAGACTGAGGTGGTGACCCGAGAAGAAGAAGACCACCACAACGCCTCCTCAACATCACCACAATACATCCTCAACACTGCCACAATGCCTCATCAACACTGCCACAACACCTGCTAAACAATGCCACAATGCCTGCTCAACACCTCCTCAACACTGCTAAAATGCCTCCTCAACACCACCACAATGCCTGTTCAACACCTGCTCAACACCACCTCAACACCTCCTCAAAACCGCCACAACATCTCAACACCACCACAACGCCACCTCAACACTGCCACAACGCCTCCTCAACACCGCCACAACGCCTCCTCAACACCACCACAGCACCTCCTCAACAATGCCACAATGCCTCAACACTGCCACAACGCCTGCTAAACAACGCCACAATGCCTGCTCAACACCTTCTCAACACTGCCAAAATGCCTCCTCACCACGACCACAATGCCTGCTCAACACCACCACAATGCCTGCTCAACACTGCCATGCCTCCTCAACACCACCACCACACCACCACAATGCCTGCTCAACACCACCTCAACACTGCCACAACACCTCAACACTGCCACAACATTGCCACAACGCCTCCCCAACACTGCCACAATGCCTGCTCAACTCTGCCACAATGCCTCCTCAACAGTGCCACAATGCCTCCTCAACACCGCCACAATGCCTGCTCAACACCGCCACAACGCCTGCTCAACACCTTAACAGAGCCACAACATCTCCTCAACATCACCAGAACACCTACTCAACACTGCCAGAATGCCTGCTCAACACCTCCTCAACACTGCCACGCCTCCTCAACACTGCCACAACACATCCTCAACGCCACCACACCACCTCCTCAACACTGCCACAATGCCTCCTCAACATTGCTACAATGCCTCCTCAATTCTTCCACAATGCCTCCTCAACACCGCTACAACACCTCAACACTGCCACAATGCTTCCTCAACACTGCCACAACACCTCAACACCACCACAACACCTCCTCAACACCGCCACAATGCCTTGACACTGCCATAACACCTCAGCACCTCCACAACACCTCCTCAACACCGCCACAACACCTCCTCAACACCACCTCAACACTGCCACAATGCCTCCTCAACACTGCCCCAACACCTCAACACCACCACAATGCCTGCTCAACACCACCTCAACACTGCCACAACACCTCAACACTGCCACAACATTGCCACAACGCCTCCCCAACACTGCCACAATGCCTGCTCAACTCCGCCACAATGCCTCCTCAACAGTGCCACAACGCCTCCTCAACACCACCACAATGCCTGCTCAACACCTCCTCAACACCACCACAATGCCTCCTCAACACCGCCACAACGCCTGCTCAACACCGCCACAACGCCTGCTCAACACCTTAACAGCGCCACAACATCTCCTCAACATCACCAGAACACCTACTCAACACTGCCAGAATGAGACGAGACCGCTAGGGGCGCATGATGAGGTAGATGTGCGAATCACGAGGTCCCGACATTTTTGTAAAAAATACTGAATAATTTGCACAACCGACGCAAGACAATACGTGCTTGGCATGTGGAAGAGGAACCCGGTTATTTTTGAAGGTCCGTGGATTTTTCTCCAGTAAAATGCCTCCAAAAATCGCCAAAACTCAAACTAGCCTCTCGGATGCTAGCAAAACAGCTACACAAGCTAATGCTCCAGGGCTAGAAGCTACTACGACTAGCAAGGTTGCTATTGATACGAGCACTCTTCAAGCCTTCCGTGACATTGTAAAGGTTATTAAAGAGGAAAACGATGGTTTATGGCAAGAAATCATACGGGCTGTTGCGTCTATTAACAACAGGCTTGATGAGTACGGAGAAAAGTTGAACGACCATGACAACGGCTTGACCGAGCTGGACACTCACCTGGTAACCATGGAGACCAACTATACGGAGTTGAGCAACAAGTATGAAAAAGTTTTGGCTAAGATGGATGATCTGGAGAATAGAGCAAGGAGAAGCAATCTTCGCATTTTAGGCATACCTGAGGGAATAGAGCAAGGGAATCCAACAAGATTCATCGCCGGTCTGATACACGAAGTGTTCGGTGGTTCTGAAGGCCTGGACAAACCCCCAGTCCTGGACAGAGCTCACCGGACCCTGGGTCCTATACCATCCGAGGGGGGAAGACCACGTCCTTTCATCGTTTGTTTTCACTATTACCAGGAGAAAGAGCGAATACAACATCTCGCCAGAGAGAAGCACCGACTGGACTACCGCGGAAAACAGTTGCTCATCTTTCCGGATTTCAGTGCGGACCTAACCAGACGCCGTGCTGCCTTTAACGAGGTGAAAGGGGTGCTACGGAAGCAAGAAGGTGTCCGCTACGGTCTTCTTTACCCGGCTAGGCTTCGTGTCTCCTACGAAGGGGAAACGAGGGTGTTTGACAATCCCAAGAGCGTGAAAGACTTTATTGATGCCAGGTTTGGTAAAGACGAGTGAAAGTAATGGTGCTTGTGTTACCTGGGCTGGCGGGTCCACGGTTGCTAAGGGTAAAGTACATATTACAACTGTGCAAATTGTTTTAGACCCATCTTCAGCAAGGGACTGGTTGATACTGGTGTGTTGGAGTCTCATTGGAAGTGGGCAAGCTTCGGGTATCTTGTGTCTGTCAGTTGGGGACAACACAGGGGTGGGGGAGGAGGGTGGGGGGGATTTGTTTGCCTTTTTTTTGTTTTGTTCTTGTTTTTAGTCAGTATTTTTGCTTTTATTTTTTATGTGCAATATTTCAAACAGCAGCTAACTTTCTTTTCTTTTTTTATGCCCGGTATGACAGGAAAGCAGATTCTCATGTGAAAAATTTACAAATTTGGACAGTTTGATGGCAACATCCTCTGATAACACAACTTCCCTTGTAGGTAATGGCTGCCATGTTAATTTTGTATCTTGGAATGTGAAAGGATTGAATAATCCAATTAAATGTAATAAGGTATATTCTCATTTGCGTCACCTTAGAGCTAATATAGCCTTTCTGCAGGAAACGCACCTCAAAACTTCACATCATTTAAAATTAAAAAGAAACTGGGTTGGGCAAGTCTCATCTCATCTCATTATTTCTAGCCGCTTTATCCTGTTCTACAGGGTCGCAGGCAAGCTGGAGCCTATCCCAGCTGACTACGGGCGAAAGGCGGGGTACACCCTGGACAAGTCGCCAGGTCATCACAGGGCTGACACATAGACACAGACAACCATTCACACTCACATTCACACCTACGGTCAATTTAGAGTCACCAGTTAACCTAACCTGCATGTCTTTGGACTGTGGGGGAAACCGGAGCACCCGGAGGAAACCCACGCGGACACGGGGAGAACATGCAAACTCCGCACAGAAAGGACCTCGCCGGCCACGGGGCTCGAACCAGGACCTTCTTGCTGTGAGGCGACAGCGCTAACCACTACACCACCGTGCCGCCCGGGGGTTGGGCAAGTATTTCATTCAAATTTCAATGCCAAAGCAAGAGGCACAGCTATTCTTATCGATAAAACCACTCCATTTATTGTTTCTAACACAATATCTGATTCTAACGGTAGATATATAATTGTAGTTGGCTCATTGTTCAATATTCCTCTTATTTTGGCGAATGTGTATGCCCCTAACTGGGATAATTGGAAGTTTTTTGATGATTTTCTTCACGCTCTACCTCAAGTTGACACCCACCATATACTACTTGGAGGTGACATGAATATGGTTATGGACCCGATGATAGATCGTTCCTCTGCCAAAAACATCTCCATTTCTAAATCTACCCAAACTTTAAAGTCTTATCTGCATACGTATGGCATTGTAGATATTTGGCGACATCTTAATCCTTCCACCAAACATTACTCCTTCTTCTCTCCGGTGCACCAAACATACTCACGCATAGGCTATTATTTCTTAGATAAAAAACTTATTCCATTTGTTAAATCTTGTAGGTATGACGGCATAGTCATATCTGATCATAGTCCGTTAACTTTGAGTTTATGTTTTCCTAATTAACCGTTTACGTATTCTTGGAGACTTGATCCTTTGCTATTGTCAGATGAGTTATTTGTCCAACATATTACCACACAAACTGATGTTTTCCTAGAACTAAATATTACCCCTGATGTGACCTATGCAACAATTTGGGAAAGTTTAAACAAAAACCGTATT
Organism: Neoarius graeffei; assembly: GCF_027579695.1. Taxonomy (NCBI): domain Eukaryota; kingdom Metazoa; phylum Chordata; class Actinopteri; order Siluriformes; family Ariidae; genus Neoarius; species Neoarius graeffei. The sequence goes on from NC_083588.1 coordinate 124,413, forward strand.
AGTGAATTGGCTAATTTAATATCACATGTGGATAATCAGCATTCAATAGCCCCATCCCCAGAGTTATATCAAAAACGTCTGATCCTACAAACGGAGTTTAATTTGATCTCTACACAGCAGGCTGAACGTATGATTAATAAATCTAGAATGATGTGGTATGAGCATGGGGAAAAGGCATCTAAACTTTTAGCACATCAGTTGCGCAAATCGGAATCTGCTCAGTTAATATCCGAAATAAAGACCCAAAACGGACAGGTTTCCACTGATCCTACTAAAATAAATCAGTGTTTTCAATCATTTTATTCTGATCTCTATCAGTCTGAATCTTTACAATCACCTGAACTATTTGAGCAGTTTTTTGAGAATATACATGTCCCAACCTTGAAACCAGCGTCCAAGGCTTGGCTGGATGAATTAATAACTGTTGAGGAGGTCAAGACAGCCATTGGTTCGATGCAGAGTGGGAAGTCTCCAGGACCGGATGGCTTCCCAGTCGAATTTTTTAAGGTTTTTAAAGATAACCTCTCCCCTCTCTTGAGGGACATGTATCTAGAGTCTTTAAATTTGAAATCTCTCCCCCCTATGCTTCGGCAGGCAACTATTTCTTTGTTGTTGAAACCGAATAAGGACCCACTCGAATGCTCCTCATATCGACCAATATCTCTATTAAATGTGGACTTTAAGATTCTATCCAAACTACTTGCTCTACGTCTTGAGGGATGTTTGCCAACCTTGATCTCATCTGACCAAACTGGGTTTATTAAGGGGAGATATGTTTTTTTCAATTTACGTAAATTTTTCAATATTTTACATACCCAGTCAACATCTACTCCAGAGGTGGCCCTATCACTTGATGCCGAAAAGGCCTTTGATCGGGTGGAGTGGGACTATTTGTTTTATGTTCTTGAAAAATTTGGCTTTGGACCTACATTTATTTCATGGGTGCAATTACTTTATTCCTCGCCCATGGCACGTGTTAGGACAAACTCATTGTTTTCCTCCTACTTCCCGCTCCACCGTGGCACATGGCAAGGCTGTCCTCTGTCGCCTCTTCTCTTTGTCCTATCCATTGAACCTCTGGCAATCAAGTTACGAGCAGAGAGGCGAATCATGGGTGTTCATAGGGCAGGTCAGGAACACAAATGATCTTTATACGCGGATGACCTTTTGTTGTATCTATCTGACCCTTTGGGTTCTCTTCCTTATGCTTTTAACATATTCAATCTTTATGGTAGGATCTCGGGGTACAAAATAAATATACATAAGAGTGAGTTGTTAAGAATTAACTCAAAAGCAGATAGTATCTCCTTTACAAATTTTGATTTTAGAGTGAAAACCGATTATTTGACTTACCTAGGTGTCAGGGTTACTCGAGAATATAAACTACTCTATGAAGAAAACTTCTTGTCAATGCTTGATAATATAAAAACAGACTTGCAGAGATGGAACACTTTACCACTATCGTTGATCGGTCGTGTCAATTCTGTAAAAATGGGCGTACTGCCAAAGTTTCTTTACCTTTTTCAGTGCATCCCACTGTTCATACCCAAAAAGTTTTTTATGGATCTTGACAAAACAATTTTGACGTTTGTTTGGAATGGTAAACCCCCACGGATCCGCAAAGAATTCATGCAAAGATTGAGGTCATCAGGTGGTCTTGCCTTACCAAATTTTCAGTTTTATTACTGGGCGGCAAATATGCGCAACATTCTCTATTGGCTTAAGAACTCAACTTCTGAGACTGCTTCATGGATTCATATTGAATCATCCTCCTGTGGGAAAACATCCTTATCAGCTCTGTTGAGTACGGCACTTCCCCTGGAATTACAGCAATATAAAAGTAATCCTGTACTGTATGACTCTCTTAAAATATTAGTGCAGTGTAGGAAAAAGTTTGGTTTACACACAATGTCGAGTTGCACCCCACTGTATTCAAATCATATGTTTCCGCCATCTATGGTTGACTCTGCCTTTAAGATTTGGAGCAACAATGGCTTAAATACGGTGAAGGATCTCTTTGTTGATAGAATCTTTGCCTCATTCTCGCAACTAAATGAACTCTATAATATTCCCAGAACACATTTTTTCCGATATCTACAAATCCGGCATTTCATAAGTAGTAGATACCCTTCATTTCCAAATATTCCAGAAGTAACAACTTTGGATACAATTTTGAAAATAAATATACGTAAGGAGGGGCCATTAGAGAAATTTACAACATGTTGCTAGATTTGCAGTCCACGTCCCTAAATATAATAAAATCTCACTGGGAAAATGATCTGGCATTGAATATTACTGATGACCTTTGGGAAAATATACTTCGAAGGGTGCACTCATCTTCCATCTGTGCTAGGCATGGACTTATTCAATTTAAGATTCTTCATCGTCTGCACTTTTCAAAGGAAAAATTAGCAAAGATTTACCCGGGAACTGACCCACTGTTGTAGGTATCATGCCGCCATCTTGTGTCAGAACTACAACTCCCAGGCAACTTCCGCGTTGACTACGTCATGCCTGGGCGGGATCATGGACATCGCATTCCTCAGGTTTCAACAAAAGGACTTGGAACCCAGCCATCTTCGCTCTTTCATGTCGGACTCCAACCGAGACTGACCAGAAGAAGGGTACTCACCATCAGACGTCTGAACCGCGCGTTTCCTCCTCTATCTAACTCTGACCAAGTTAGATTTCAGAAACACGCGATCATCAACTCAAGCGAGTTATTAAACCGGTTTTTGCAAGTATCATTTTCTTTTAAAGGCGTACGCAACGGCAAGTGAAAGCAAATTTATTTTTGCTTAGAAAAGTGGCTGGCCCCCCTTTTCTCTTCTTAAATCCGCGCGCGCGGCACTGCTGAAAAGACTTTCGTCATCATCCATGAAGATCTTCACAGCAATCTCTCTCTTCCTCACCGAAGCGCAAACTTCCTCTCCAAGATCTACTTCTCCAGTGAGACGGTGCTTCCTACAAAGGCGAGACCTTTTGCAGTAATAAAAGGCACTGGGCAAAAGATTAGTCTTAGTAATTAATTCACTAAGTGTGAAGTTAGATTCAGGAATAAGTGTGCACACTGTATTATTGTTGATTCTCTATTATTTGGTACTATTGATTTTAATTTGGTTAATCAGTAAGTCTTGCATGTTCTCTCTCTCCTAACATTCTAATTTCATTACTCACACATATCCTGATCTCATTAAGATTTCAGTAACTCGGGTAATACTAGAAAGCTAAGAGGGTTTAGCTGTTTGAAAAGTCTCTGTCTCCAAGGAGGGCTTTCAACACGTGTTCACAGGCCCAAACAGGCCCTGACCGCATGTTTAAGCTAGCAAGGCAGAGCTAAGCTCTTTGTTCTAGATAGGAAACACGTGGCAAACCCCTCCTCTTTCCCCTTTGTTGCAAGAGGTCCTGTATCTCATCTTTGAATTAAATATCATAAGTCCTAAGTTTAATTCAACCTTGATAGCAATTCTCCTGTTTACATTTAAAGCCATATAAACTACAGATGACTGTTTGAATGAATTTTAATCATTAATTTCTGGTTTTTGACACACATGGTTTACTAGGCCTGAAGGAAGCACATGGTGTAGCTAGGCTTTTCTTTGTCTGTTAGCCACAAAGCTAATCACTTGGCTACACACACACACACGTGCTCACTAAACCTTGCAAATAACGTTCCTGGCTCTTCCTGGTACACCACATTCCAGAGCTGTGGGTGGTAAAAGAGAGCAACTGGACTTGCTTGAAGATTCTTGAAGACGTTTCACCTCTCATCCGAAAGGCTTCTTCAGTTCTGTCTGACTGGTAGGGAGCATCAGGTATTTATCCTCTCATGGATGAAAAGCTCATCTAAGGTGTCGTTGAGTCATCCTGTTAGTGTGGGTCACTGGGGGCTGAATGTGAATGGCCTCGAGAGTCGTTAGGGTGATCAATGGATTGCCCGTTAAGGTGATCAATGGAATGCTGATTCTCTCTGGCCAAGTTTACATTAGACCGTATCTGTCTTGTTTTCTTTGCGGATGCACTGTCCGTTTACATTAAAACGCCTGGAAACGCCGGGAAACGGGAATCCGCCAGGGTCCACGTATTCAATCCAGATCGTGTCTGGTCCGGTGCTGTGTAAACATTGAGAATACGCGGATACGCGGATACGCTGTGCTGAGCTCTAGCTGGCGTCGTCATTGGACAACGTCACTGTGACATCCACCTTCCTGATTCGCTGGCGTTGGTCATGTGACGTGACTGCTGAAAAACGGCGTGGACTTCCACCTTGTATCACCTTTCATTAAAGAGTATAAAAGTATGAAAATACTGCAAATACTGATGCAAATACTGCCCATTGTGTAGTTATGATTGTCTTTAGGCTTGCCATCCTTCCACTTGCAAGTGGTAAGTGATATGCACTGAGATCACACACACAGCGGCTCAGTCCCGAATCACTGCTCGTGCGCTTCACTCGCGCGCTCTGTGAGCTGCACAGGGCCGGAGTGCGCACCCTCCAGAGGGCACTCGCTGTTCAGGGCGGAGTGATTTGGAGCGCAGGATGCCTGCGGAGCCGAGCGTATCCGTGTATTGGTGTTGCTGTGTGCACGTGAATCATGTATTGGTGTTGCTGTGTGCACGCTAATCGTTTTAAAAACGTTAATCTGATGAGCCGCTGATACGGTCTAATGTAAACCCCACCTCTGTCCTCCTGTGAGCCACTGAAAACAGCTGGGTTTTGGTGTGCATTCAGTTGTCTGGGAAGTGTGCCAAGGACTGCATTGTAGGTGGCTGATAAATTATGTCTTAGACCCCCACCTCTGTTCAGTGATGGCCGTTCCAGGTTGACAAAAATGGCTTCTTTAACTCCTCGCTCATACCAACGATCCTCTCTGGCTAAAATGCGTACGTTGCAATCCTGAAATGAGTGTCCTTTGTTGTTAAGATGAAGGTAGACAGCAGAGTCCTGGCCTGAGGAACTGGCTGTCCTGTGTTGAGCCATACGCCTGTGAAGCGGTTGTTTGGTTTCATCAATATATGAGTCCGTGCATTGCTCACTGCACTGAATTGCATACACCACGTTGTCCTGTTTATGTCTGGGTATTCTGTCCTTAGGGTGGACCACTTTCTGCTTCAGGGTGTTACTGGGTCTGAAACATACCGGAATGTTGTGTTTGTAGAAGATCCTCCTGAGTTTCTCAGATAGACCAGAAATGTAGGGAATGACAATGTTCTTGCGTTTGTTCCTGTTATCCTCCTTGTCCGTTATGTTCCATTTTCTGCTCTTGAAGAAAGACCAGTTGGGATACCCACAGTTCTGAAGTGCTTTCCTGATGTGATTCTGCTCCTTCTCTTTTCCCTCTACCATTGTAGGGATGTTCTGAGCCCTGTGTTGCAAGGTCCTAATGACCCCCAATTTGTGTTCCAGTGGGTGGTGAGAGTCGAAGAGTAGGTACTGGACTCTCACCACCCACTGGAACACAAATACACACCAAAACCCAGCTGTTTTCAGTGGCTCACAGGAGGACAGAGAGAATCAGCATTCCATTGATCACCTTAACGGGCAATCCATTGATCATCCTAACGACTCTCGAGGCCATTCACATTCAGCCCCCAGTGACCCACACCAATAGGATGACTCAACGACACCTTAGATGAGCTTTTCATCCATGAGAGGATAAATACCTGTTACTCCCTACCAGTCAGACAGAACTGAAGAAGCCTTTTGGATGAGAGGTGAAATGTCTTCAAGAATCTTCAAGCAAGTCCAGTTGCTCTCTTTTACCACCCACAGTTACTATGACCTGGATGACTGAGAATCTTCACAGACACATTCCAGAGCTTTAACCTCTAACCCCACACACATGTGGAGTTAAGGCCAATTTATGCTGACAACCCAGTCCTCGCAGATAGCGTCGCAGACAGTGTCTGCGTAGCCCCCCCACCTTCGCAGACGCTCTGCGCGCACCTCCCAAAAATTGTGACCACTGCAGAAGCCTCGCAGACAGCGCCGCAGACAAGAGGGCTCTGATTGGTCCACTCTACATCCGCTGTACACGCACTTCCGCTTCCCTACTTTCCCGGTTTGGTTTGTTTTCACGACCGGCATTTTTAAAAACACGAGCGAAGATGGAGCAGCATGAAGAGCAGTTGATTGAGGAAGTACGTACATCTATACGACTCCAGTTCTAGTCATTATAAAAAAAAAAATTCTAGTCATTATAAGTAACCGGAGGATAAACACTTCACTAACCACACCCACCAACTACTCCTAGCGACTTCACGCCCCCTTGCGTTGTGCCGGTGAATAACATCGCGCACGCCTATTATCCCCGCTCAACAATAAATTACAACTGTCTGCGAAAAGCTATCTGCGAAAGCCTTGTTGCATGAGCATGCAGAGGCCTTTAGCCACACACACACACACACACACACACACACATATATACTCAGAGAAACATTGTTCCATTCTGAGATTTCATTCTGTTGCCATTCAATTATTAAATTTTCATTTTACTTTTTTTTATTAATTCCCTTTTTTTTAAATCTTTTTATAATAAACTCCATTATTATCAGAATTTAAGTGGTGTCGTGTCTGTTGTCCCAATATCTTCTGGAAGTCGCCCACATCGTCAAAGAATTCTTAAGGTGTATGAATAATTAGATGCAGTTTGGTAAGTGATAAATTTGAATTATCAAATTTTAAACGATTCTTCAACTGATTCTTTAAATGATTCACTAAATGATTCACTTGATTCACTAAACGATTCACTTGATTCACTGAATGATTCACTAAGTGATTCCCCGAATGACTCACTGGATGATTCATTTGAATGATTCACTTCAACCAATTCAATGAGACTGATTCTATGGTATGATTCAATTCAAATGAGTCAAATTAAACGATTCAATAGGATTGATTCATTTTAACTATTAACCTTCACATTTAATGAGACTGATTTCATTTAATTATTAAAAATTGACCACTTAATACCAGTCTACATACACATAATCATTAATTACACCTACACTGTGCAATCGTTGTAAATCTGATATTGGTTCACTAGTACATACTTTCTGGTCATGCCCTAATCTTAATAATTATTGGTCATCAATCTTTCAGACATTCTCAAAGGTATTTACAGTCAATCTTGCTCCCAGTGCATTGACCGCCCTATTTGGGGTGCTACCACCTGAAATTTCCCTTTCAAAAAATTATTCTCAGGCGGTGGCCTTTGCGTCCCTGCTAGCAAGGCGCCTCATCCTCTTGAGGTGGAAACAAGACTGTCCTCCCTCTCATGATCAGTGGTTAATGGAGTTGATGAAGTTTTTACATATAGAAAAAATGAGGTGCACACTTGCTGGGTCGACTATAAAATTTGATAAAACATGGCAGCCATTTCTTAAATTTATGGATCAGTATAAATTGTCCATCAGTGCATGAATGAAAGAGGGCTGTTGCTGTCTACTACTGATAGTGTTGGTCTGCTGTCTTGTTTAATTTTAATTTATTTTTTTTTAATTACTATTAATTTAATTGTATAATAATTATTCATTTATTATTTCTTTTTGTTATAATTAATGTCTGTTATTTTTAAAAAGGGTGAAAAATGGTCAGCCAAGAATGTATCGTGAACATTGCCTTTTGTGTACAGTGCTGCCGCAAAATCATAAATAAAGTTGGAAAAAAAAAACACTGACAGAATGCCTGCTCAACACCTCCTCAACACTTCCACGCCTCCTCAACACTGCCACAACACATCCTCAACGCCACCACACCACCTCCTCAACACCGCCACAATGCCTTGACACTGCCACAACACCTCAGCACCTCCACAACACCTCCTCAACACCGCCACAACACCTCAACACCTCCTCAACACTGCCACAATGCCTCCTCAACACTGCCCCAACACCTCAACACCACCACAACACCACCACTACACTTGCACAACACCACTACACTTGCACAACACCTAAACATAACACCTCTGCAGCACCCCAAAAACACCTTCACAACACATCCACAGGACCTCCACAAAACCCCCTCAGCTCTACCTAATCAGTACATTACAGGCATTTAGCAGATGCTTTTATCCAGACCGACATACAGTATACCCAGAGCAGCCTGGGGAGCAGTTGGGGGTTAGGTGCCTTGCTCAAGCCCAGGGAATCAAACCAGCAACCAGTTTCTAGTTTCCCCCTCCTAAACACCACCTTATGTTGGCATGTTGGCATCCATCTGTCTTGAGCAACAATGGAAATTGTGCTTTAAGTCAACTTTTGATACAGCTTCTATGATGGCTGTGCAGGCCGATCTTAGATCGGCAGGCCTTGCTACAGTTTTTGCAAACAAACAGATTCTTGACCAAGAGGGGCCAGGATATGCCCCTGCCTTCTGAGCTCTCTTCTTTCGTCTGAGCATTGGAAACGCTTCTCCTCGCCTCTCAAGACACCAGCCTTTACAGCTACCCTACAATTCCCACACTCCACCACAACCGTCTCCCAGGTCTTTGGGTCGATGTTGCAAGACAACATGTTACGCTTGCAAACATCTTTGTATCTTAAAATGGGTCTGCCTGTAGGGTGAGAGCCAGATGCAAGTTCTCCATAAAGAATATCCTTTGGGATATGGCTATCGTCTATACGCCTGACGTGTCCTAGCCACCTCAAACGTCGCTGAGAAAGAAGGGCGAACATGCTCAGGATGCCTGCACGAGCAAGCACAATCTTGTTTGGGATATGATCTTTCCAAGAGATGTCCAAAATGCGCCTGATGTTTCTTAGGTGGAAGGAGTTTAGTCTGCGCTCCTGGCGGGAGTACAGTGTTGAGGTTTCACTACCATAGAGAAGCTTGGTATTGGAGGTTAGTAGGCTGTTATTGCATACTCTCTTCACCAGGCGAGCCATGGATGTTGCAGCTTTGCCGATACATTGATCAAGCTCTGCATCCATGGAGATGTTACCAGAGACGATAGAGCCAAAGTAGGCAAAGTCATCAACTACCTCGAGAGTGTGGTCGTCAATGTGGATGCTTGGAATGTTGCTAACATCAAGGGTCATTACTTTGGTCTTTTTTAGGCTGATAGGCAGGTCAAACTCTTGGCAAGCAAGTGCGAAGCGGTTAATAAGATGCTGTAGATCATCCTCAGAATGTGCTACAAGAGCTGCATTGTCAGCAAAGAGTAGTTCCCTGATAAGGATCTACAGTACTTTTGTCTTTGCCAGAGGGTGCACCAGATTGAAGAGGTTTCCATCACTCCTGGCATGAAGGTTGTGGCAGCGGGGGCGTGGTCAAGCGCCGGTCTGTGACAGGAGGGCGGAGTCGGGGAAGGTAAGTGGCAGAATCGCTACACCTGAGGGTAATTAACCTGTGTTTTGTGTGTGTTTTCCCCAGTAAACCGCGCCCTACTTAAGGAGGGAGAGGGAGAGCGGAGGGGAGCTTCCCCAGAGGAGACTACAGTGTGTGTGCGTGCATGTCTCTGACTGTTGGGTTACATTGTCCGACTGAAAAGTACGGCAATAAAGTCTTCTGTTAACCTTGATCTCTGTCCTGCCGTCCTCTGTGCTCCACCCACACGTTATTCATGCTACAGTGGTGCCGAAACCCGGGAGGTGGAGCATCAGTCCTGCAGCCCCATGGAATCCTCCCCGTTCGCGGACTTGGTCCACGCCCTCGCCACGGCTCAGCAAAGCCAGCACCAGGCACTCGTCACGCTCCGGAAGGAGCAGGAGCGCCGCTTCGAAGCCCTGGTGCTGGCTCAGCAGGAAGATCGAGAGGCGTTCCGGCGTCTCTTCGCGTCGGCGGGTTCCACCAGCGCCCCGGCTGCGGGCCCGTCTCCCCTCACCGTAACCAAGATGGGCCCGCAGGACGACCCCGAGGCTTTCATCACGTTGTTCGAGCAGGTCGCCGAAGCCTCGGGGTGGCCGATGGAGCAGCGCGCGGCACGCCTCCTCCCCCTCCTGACGGGAGAGGCACAGCTGGCTGCATTACAGCTCCCCGCCGACTGCCGGCTGGCCTACGCCGACCTTCACCGGGCTGTCCTCCAGCGCGTGGGGCGCACGCTGGAGCAGCAGCGCCAGCGCTTCCGTGCACTGCGGATGGAGGAAGTCGGCAGCCCGTTCGCGTTCGGCCAGCAGCTCCGGGACGCCTGCTGGCGGTGGCTGAGGGCCGAAGATCGCAACGCCGAGGGAATCATCGACCAGGTGGCGCTGGAACAGTTCATCGCCCGCTTACCAGCCGGAACCGCAGAGTGGGTCCAGTGCCACCGCCCGGCATCGCTGGATCAGGCCGTAGGACTGGTGGAGGATCATCTGGCGGCTGTTCCGGTGGCAGGACAACCAATGACATCGTCTTCTCTCTCCTCTTCTCTCTCTCTTTCTCCCCCCCTCCTCCCGTGTCCCGTCCTTGCCCCATTCCCCCACCACGGAGGCAGGGGCCGGCTCCACCCCAGCCGGCCCGCCGCACCCATGGTGCCCTCCTGTTTCTCCCTTCTGTGTCTGTCTCTCCCCCCCCCTCAGGTGAGTGAGCCTCAGAACACAGCTGCAGAGGGAAGGCCCGGGCCGGTTTGCTGGCGCTGCGGGGAACCGGGTCACCTGCAGCAACAGTGTGCAGCGATGGAGGTGGGGGCAGTGGTGCGGATCCCCGACGCGCCAGAAGCTGCCCTCGATCGGGCCGGAGCGTATCGCATACCGGTAAGTGTACAAGGGGCTACATATCAGGCGTTGGTGGATTCAGGCTGCAATCAGACCTCGATCCGCCAAAGCCTGGTGCAAGACGAGGCATTGGGGGGAGCACAAGGGGTGAAGGTGTTGTGTGTGCACGGGGATATTCACAGCTACCCGTTGGTGTCGGTCCACATACATTTCAGAGGGGAAAAATCGATAGTGAAGGCGGCGGTTAATCCTCGCCTTACCCACTCTTTGATCTTGGGGACTGATTGGCCGGGATTTTGGGGTTTGATGGCACACCTAGTAAAGAGTGGGTCCTGCCGGTTGACAGGGGAGGGTCCCGGTGTCGCTTTGGCTGGAGCTGCGGTCGCAGAGCCGTCTACGTCATCTCCGCGACAGAGTGAGGAGCCCCCGGCCCCTCCTCTTTCTATTGGGGAATCCCTCGCGGATTTCCCACTGGAACAATCGCGAGACGAGACTCTGCTACACGCGTTTGACCAAGTGAGAGTAATCGATGGTCAAACGCTCCAGCCGAATGCCACCCCGTCCTTCCCCTATTTTTCCATTTTGAAGGATAGGTTATACCAAGTGACGCAGGACACTCAGACGAAAGAGCGAGTCACCCAGTTGTTAATTCCAAAGAGCCACTGGGAATTGGTATTCCAGGCGGCTCACTTTAATCCCATGGCGGGACACCTCGGGCAGGATAAGACACTCGCCCGGATAATGGCCCGATTCTATTGGCCGGGGATTCGCGGCGACGTCCGTAAGTGGTGTATGGCGTGCCGCGAATGCCAGTTAGTAAATCCAGCGGCCATTCCAAAAGCGCCCTTGCGCCCCCTACCATTAATCGAGACCCCGTTCGAAAGAATTGGGATGGATCTCGTCGGGCCATTAGATCGGTCAACACGAGGGTACCGCTTTATATTGGTTCTGGTGGACTATGCAACACGATACCCGGAAGCGGTGCCTCTTCGCAATATCTCAGCACGCAGTATTGCAGAGGCCCTCTTCCACGTCATCTCCCGGGTTGGAATCCTGAAAGAGATTCTGACTGACCAAGGCACCTCGTTTATGTCACGAACACTGAGTGAATTGTATGGGCTACTGGGTATTAAGCCAATCCGCACCAGCGTTTATCACCCACAGACGGATGGTTTAGTTGAACGGTTCAATCGCACCCTCAAGAATATTATCAAAAAATTCGTAAGTGAGGACGCACGTAACTGGGATAAGTGGCTCGAACCCTTGTTGTTTGCAGTGTGAGAGGTCCCCCAAGCCTCCACGGGGTTCTCCCCGTTTGAATTATTATATGGGCGTAAGCCGCGCGGCATCTTAGATGTACTGCGGGAAAATTTGGAGGAGGAACCTTCACAGAGCAAAAACGAAATTCAGTACGTTATGGATCTGCGCGCAAAACTCCACACGCTCACCCACCTAACTCAGGAGAATTTGCGGCAGGCCCAGGAACGGCAAACCCGCCTGTACAACAAGGGCAAGCGCCTTAGAGAGTTCACTCCGGGAGATAAGGTACTCGTCCTGTTGCCCACGTCGAGCTCCAAATTAATCGCCAAGTGGCAAGGACCCTTTGAGGTCACACGGCGAGTCGGGGACGTCGACTATGAGGTTAGGCGAACGGACACGGAGGGGGCGCTACAGATCTACCACCTCAATCTGCTAAAACTCTGGAACGAGGAGGTCCCCGTGGCATTGGTGTCGGTAGTTCCGGAGAAGGCGGAGCTGGGGCCGGAGGTCCAAAAAGGGACATTGGCATCTCGTACCTCACCGGTCCCCTGTGGAGACCACCTCTCCCCGACCCAACTCACGGAGGTCGCCCAGTTGCAGGCCGAGTTTTCGGATGTGTTCTCGCCCCTGCCCGGTCGCACTAACCTCATAGAACACCACATAGAGACGCCCCCGGGGGTGGTAGTGCGTAGCCGTCCTTATAGATTACCCGAACACAAAAAAAAGGTGGTTCGGGAAGAACTTCAGGTCATGCTCGAAATGGGCATCGTCGAGGAGTCCCACAGTAACTGGAGCAGCCCGGTGGTCTTGGTTCCTAAGGCCGACGGCTCGGTCCGGTTCTGCGTGGACTATAGAAAAGTCAACGTGGTGTCTAAATTCGACGCGTACCCAATGCCTGTAATTGATGAGCTGCTCGATCGACTAGGCACGGCTCGCTTTTACTCGACACTGGATTTGACGAAGGGATATTGGCAGATCCCCTTGACTCCATTATCCCAGGAAAAAACGACCTTTTCCACACCGTTCGGCTTACACCAGTTCGTCACACTTCCGTTTGGGCTGTTTGGGGCGCCCGCTACGTTTCAGCGGCTGATGGACCGGGTCCTCCAGCCCCACGCCACCTATGCGGCCGCGTACCTAGATGACATCATTATTTATAGTAATGACTGGCAGTGGCACCTGCAACACCTGAGGGCCGTCCTTAGGTCGCTGAGGCGGGCGGGGCTCACTGCCAACCCGAAGAAGTGTGCGATTGGGCGGGTGGAAGTACAGTATCTGGGCTTCCACTTGGGTAACGGGCAGGTGCATCCCCAAATTAATAAGACAGCAGCGATTGCGGCCTGCCCGAGGCCCAAGACCAAAAAGGGGGTGAGACAGTTCCTGGGGCTGGCTGGCTATTATCGTAGGTTTATACCTAATTATTTGGACGTCACCAGCCTGCTGACTGACCTCACTAAAAAGGGGGCGCCAGATCCGGTCCAGTGGACGGAGCAGTGCCAGCAGGCTTTCTCTGAGGTAAAGGCTGCACTGTGTGGGGGGCCACTTTTGCACTCCCCTGACTTCTCTCTCCCTTTTTTGTTGCAGACGGATGCATCAGACAGAGGGCTGGGAGCCGTTTTGTCCCAGCGGGTGGAGGGAGAGGATCGCCCCGTCCTATACATCAGCCGAAAGCTGTCAGTGCGTGAGGGGCACTACAGCACAATCGAGAAAGAGTGCCTGGCAATCAAGTGGGCGGTCCTCGCCCTCCGTTACTACCTGCTGGGGTGCTCTTTCACCCTCTGTTCGGACCACGCGCCCCTCCAGTGGCTCCACCGCATGAAGGATGCCAACGCGCGGATCACCCGTTGGTATCTGGCACTCCAACCCTTCAACTTCAAGGTGGTCCACAGGCTGGGGGCGCAGATGGTCGTGGCGGACTTCCTCTCCCGTCAAGGGGGGGGGAATCGGCTGCGGGCCAGACGGGCGCCCAGCCTGAGTCGGGCAGTGGGGGTATGTGGCAGCGGGGGCGTGGTCAAGCGCCGGTCTGTGACAGGAGGGCGGAGTCGGGGAAGGTAAGTGGCAGAATCACTACACCTGAGGGTAATTAACCTGTGTTTTGTGTGTGTTTTCCCCAGTAAACCGCGTCCTACTTAAGGAGGGAGAGGGAGAGTGGAGGGGAGCTTCCCCAGAGGAGACTACAGTGTGTGTGCGTGCGTGTCTCTGACTGTTGGGTTACATTGTCCGACTGAAAAGTACGGCAATAAAGCCTTCTGTTAACCTTGATCTCTGTCCTGCCGTCCTCTTTGCTCCACCCACACGTTATTCACGCTACAAAGGTATATACCCTCCTCACATTCGCGGAAGGCATGGCGGAGAAGGAAGGAGAAGAAGAACCTCAACACCCCACAATGCCTAAACATCTCCACAATACTGCCCCAATACCTCCACAACAGACTCACACACAGTCACGCAGATTAGTGTTCTCCCAGTTGCAGTTGTTTGTGCAGCAGATGTTCTGTCTCCTTCTGAGCTAAGAGAACAATTTAGCTCACAATTGGTTAAAATCTCTAATTGGTTTGTTGGAGACGTGTGTGTTTTATGAGCTTTTCATGAGTTTTCATAAGTTTTCACCCACAGGAACCACCTCAAAAATAGTTGAATCATGAAGAAATAATAATAATAATAATAATAATAATAATAATAATAATAATAATAATACATTACATGGCATTTAGCAGATGCTGTTATCCAGAGTGACATACAACAAGTGCAAAAGTCAGGTACATGAGACAAGCAGAGATGTGAGCGGAGATCTGTGTGTCAGAACAACAACAACAACTTGGACCAAATATGTTTCTTGAAAACTTGGAAAACAGAATTTTAAAACATAGTAATTAAACATTTTAATAGTTCTTTGATTATATTCACAAATTAAATCTGTGCTGAGGAAGTCCAAGGAATTTATTTGACAGTTAAACTTGTCCCTGACTTCTTTCCACTGAAGTGTTTGAAGTGTTTACATGAATTTTTTTTTTCTGGTGGAGCTGATAAAAGAATGTGAGTTTGTGTACATATCCATATTGGATTTTTTTGTTTGTTTGTTTGTTTTGGTCAATAATTTTGTATGAGTCTAAGCTGATTTAGGTTCTTTTTCAACTTTACTCATGAGCAATTTCTATATTCTCAAATATAAATATCCATTATTTATACCGCTTATCCCTCAGCTGGAGCAGCTCAGAAATTGGAACTAATCCCAGCTTCAGCTGCTAGCATCAGCCCAACAACTTAAAAATCACACAGCCCTGCAACACCTCCACAACATATCCATTAGCCATCCTGATGCCCTACTTCTGGTTGGGGGTCTTATCACCTTCTGAGATACCAGTAATCCTTTCTGCTCTCTGGATCTGCTTGATCCCTCCTGGTACTCCACTTCAGGTTGGAGTCCTCATCACCTCATTCCTGCTGAGGATAGTGTGATATGGGCAGCCTAAAAATGCACTAAGAAACCGTGAAGATGGCCTTGAACCACAATTAATACAAACAGTTTTGCTGCGATGGTTTAAGACTACAAAGGGTTGCTTTGGTTTCCCCCACAGTCCAAAGATGTGCAGGTCAGGCTAATTAGTGACTCTAAATTTTTTTTTTTCGTTTCCGTTTCCGGTTGAGAGTACGTCATGCGCGTTCTGGCTGCCGCTTCTCACCAGAGCTTTTTTATTTTATTTTATTTTATTTCTTTTTATATATTTTTTTCTGTGTGTTTGTGTAGTTTGATGTTTGAGTGTTTTGTCCGCCGGTGGTGGTGTAGCTCCGGACCCAGTTTTGGGCGTCGGTTCCCTCCAGGCCTTGGTTCGCCGTGGGTGACGCCTGTGCTCCCAGCTGTGGACTGCAGTGAGCTCGTTGCTCATTTTACATCGTGTTTGTCCAGCGCTCTGCGCTTTAACACTTGGCGTGATGTTCCGAGCGATGTTGCTGGGTGGTGTCGCAGTGGCTGTGCAGGCGGTTTGGACATACCAGCGCTCTGCATGGCAGTGCTTCTCTGCTTGCTTTGTGGATCCATGGCATGGTGTTCGAGTGATGTTGCTGGCGGCATCACGGCGGCGGTGCTGGAGATGTGGGACTCGTTTTCGTGCGCCTTTTGGTAGGACTGTGGCTGCTACACCAGTGGAATTACATCCTGATCCCTACTTGGTGGACTTTTTACTTATTATTTATTTATTTATTTTTTATTATATTGTATTTTTTTTTTCTTTCCTTGTCTATAATTGTAAAGCGTCCTTGGGTTTTTTGAAAGGCGATATATAAATTTAACTTATTATTATTATTATTATTATTATTATTATTATTATTATTACAATCACCATGATAACTTTAGGACTGCAGTTGTGATGAACGGTTTTACACTCAAGTCTCCATCAATGAACAGTTTATAACTTCAACAAAACAGACTTCCTGTTAAATTAGAATACATTTCCTGGTTACACAGTTGTACTTTGTGACTCTATAGGACACAGTTTTAGAAGTGAGTTATTTATAACCACACTATCTGCTATCACCCAGATGGGGATGGGTTCCCTTTAGAGTTTGGTTCCTCTCAGGTGTCCTTGTGTCTGATGGAGTTTTTCCTCACCACCGTCACCTCAGGTTTGATCATCAGGGATAAATTTATAAATTCAGATGCTTAAAATTAATATCTGGAATTTATATTTTTCTGTAAAGCTGCTTTGTGACAGTGTCCATTGTTAAAAGCTCAAAACAAATACAATTAAATTGAATCTCTACCACATGAGTGGCTTTTCAGCACCATTGTTTTGAACAGCCAAAGGCAGTGAGGTTGAGGACAATTTAGGGTTAGTAATGAGGTAAAACAATTTTTAAAATGGTGTGATTTGAAACAGGTGATATCAACAGGTGACTGTCATCATGATTTGGTACAAAATCAGTATCCAGGAAAAGCCGAGTCTTTGAGAAGTAAAGATGGGCCGAGGATCTCCAGTTTGTCAACAAATGTGTGAGAAAATTATTGAAATGTTTAAAAACAATGTTCCTCAAAGAAAGAGAGGAAGGAATTTGGATATTTCACCCTCTACAGTGCATAATATAATTAAACCCTACAAGGAATCTGGAGGAATTTCGGTGTGTAAAGGGCTCAAGCCTAATCTGAACCCCCGTGACCTCTGATCCCTCAGACGGCATCAAGAACCATCATTCATCTGCAGCTGACAAAACCACATGGGCTTGGGATTACTTTGGAAAACCTTTATCAAGCTACAATATGAAGTTACATCCACAAACACCAGTTAAAACTTTACTGTGCAAAAAGAAAGCCTTACGTTAACTGTGTCCAGAAGCGCCATTGACTTCTCTGGCCTCTGAGGTGTCTGGGATGGACCATCACACAGTGGGAATGTGTATTGTGGTCAGAGGAATCAGTATTCAGGTCTTTTTTGGAAGAAATGGATAGCATGTGCTCTGGACCAAAGACGAAAAGAACCATCCAGACTGTTAGCAGGAACAAGTCCAAAAGCCAGGGTGTGTCATGGTATGGGGTTGGGTCAGTGCCCCTTGGCAAAGGTAACTTACACTTCTGTGATGGAGCATTAATGCAGAAAAGTACACTGAGATATTAGGGCAACATCTGCTGCCTTCAAGACAACATATTTTCCAAGGAGATTTCAACAAGACAATGCAAAACCACATTCTGCACACATTACAAAGGTGTGGCTGTGGAGTAAGAGGGTGTGTCCGCTCTGTCCCCAATAGACAATGTGTGGAGAATTTAGAAGTGAAACATGCAACAAACCTTAAGACCTGTTTACAGGAAGAATGTGACAAATAACACCTGAAACATTTCATCAATTGGTGTCTTCAGTCCATAAATCTATTTTAAGTGTTGGGAGAAGGAATGGAAATATTATAAAGTGGTAAATGCTTTAGGAGTTTGCATGTTCTCCCCATGTCTGTGTGGGTTTCCTCCGGGTGCTCCGGTTTCCCCCACAGTCCAAAGACATGCAGGTTAGGTTAACTGGTGACTCTAAATTGACCGTAGGCGTGAGTGTGAATGGTTGTTTGTCTCCATGTGTCAGCCCTGCAATAACCTGGTGACTTGTCCAGGGTGTACCCCGCCTCTCGCCCATAGTCAGCTGGGATAGGCTCCAGCTCGCCTGCGACCCTGTAGAACAGGATAAGTGGTTACAGATAATGGATGGATGGGTAAATGCTTTACCATCCCAACTTATTTTTTAATGTGTTGCAAGAATGTTTATTTTGAAAAAAAAATTCATTTACAATTTTCATCTAGAGTTGTGAAAAATTGTTTCATACAGCCCAATTTGATGTACAGTGGTGGCATCAGCACTTTGTGGGGTTCACAAATGGCTTGGACTTGAAGTTGTTCTTCCCCACAACAAACTTGGTCTACTGTGGCCAGTCCCATCTTTGGTAGTGCACCTTGGTGTCCCCGCTGTCCCAAAGACAAAGATAGCAGAGAAATTTGGTAAAAACTTTCTTGGAGACCCATCAGGACTGCTACCATTTTGAAGTCTCCGCTAACCTCCTAGCTGGGCTCTTCGAGGCATCCAGCAGTGACTTGATGCTGTTGTAATCCTATTCGAGGTAGACCAAGTGAGACAGGGGAAGAGACAAGTACTTGTTCCTGTTATGGAGCAACACAGGCTTTGAGGCTCTTGGATGAGCTGTCAATGAAGAGGCACCACTCGTTCAGGCTACTGGAAATTCCAGTTGTGGTGAACAGACTGGCCACATTGTGGCAGAAGCAGAGCCCACCTCGACAGGTGAAGAAGATGGAAAAAAAAAAACAATAAGATAGCAATACTTCCTAGGACTTCCTACGACTTGCACACTTTTATCCAACAAGTTCCACTGCTTGAGCCTAGATGTTAAAAGTTTGGCACTGGACTTGGTGAGGCCAAGATCTCTGATGAAGTCTTTGAGGTCTTTTTAGTTGGGATAGCACGGGCTTCTCTCCTAAGCGCCATCACTGAAATTGCAAAATGTGTCTGCCAGATGCTTTTCACCATCTAAGAAAAATGCTGAAATGTTTCTATTTAGGGAGCTTGAACTAAAATAACTGGTACTATATTATATTTATTATACTTATAATCCTATTTATATTACCTGGAAAGTTCTAGAAAGTTTTAGAAATTGGGAAGCGTTCAGGAAAAGAGATCTGGAATATAATACATTTTGAAATTTACCTATTTCCAGAATATTCCAAATCTATTTTCTAGACTCCTAAAACTTTCTTTTAGCTACTTTTTTTATTATAATGGGATAATTTGTGTTTTTTTCATTCACATAGAAAAAAATCGTATTTTGGAATTTGCCATTTTTTTCTGACTTTGTGAATGAAAAGATGCAAATTGCCCATTTTCTAAACGAAAATAGTTAGATTTCAAAATACCAATTTCCTTGTCACAAAAGCAAAGTTTGAAGGGAATAATATACATTTTCTATGCTTCTGCAATATAAACAATTAGAAAAAAATGCTACATAGCGTTAGCTACGTTTCCTATCCAGATTTATGTCCCTGAAATCTGCCCCTTTGTATCTCCCACCTACAGATCACACTCCATCAAACAGACTGAGAAACATAGATGTGGTTGTTATTGTGACAGCAACCGCATCTATTACGACTCCCTATAAAACGCAGTTGATAAAACTTTAAGAAATAGCTATTAGGGGTTAATTAAGGTCTTGTTCTTTAATCAATAAATCACAAATTAGACACTTGTATTCACTATAAATTAGACTGTATTCATAAACACTGGTATCATTTCATAATTTAGGATGTGTTGTGTGAAATTATTAAATTCTCTCATTCTAATTATTCTGGGAGAAGTGCAGATTCCATCAGTCACAGAAAAACCAGTGAAGAGTCTCGGGAAGGTCTTCAACTGCAGCCTGAAGGATACAGATTCCATCAAAGCAACCAGTGCTGACCTGGAGGGCTGATTAAGAGCAGTGGACAAGTCTGGACTCCCTGGAAGATTTAAGGCTTGGGTCTACCAACATGGAATCCTCTCAAGAATCCTCTAACCTCTGTTTATCTATGAAGTCCCCATGACTGTTGTGGAATGCTTGGAGCACAAGTTAAGCAGTCATCTATGCAGATGGCTGGGTCTGCCATGCAGCCTGAGCAGCATCGTGCTATATGGGAATAGCAACAAGCTCAGGCTCCCATTCAGCTCAGTCAGGGAGGAATTCATTGTGGCACGTGCATGGGAACACCTGCAGTATGCACAGTCCAGAGACAACAAAGTGTCTGGTGCAGGGATTGTGAGGAGGATGGGGAGGAAGCGAAGGGAGGCAAAGGCAGTCCAGCAGGCAGAAAATCGGCTGAAGTACAAGGCCATCCTTGGGAGTGTGGTGCTGGGCAGAGCCAGACTCGAGAGCTTACCAAAGTCTTCCTATGACTATGCTAGTGGGAAGGAGAAGTGGAAGCAGGTGCAGAAGGAAGTGCAAGCTTCAGTGGAGGAAGAGCGAATCAGCATAGCAGTGGCCATGCAGAAGCAAGGTGCCTGAATGAAGTGAGAACAGGCAATGGAGCAGAATATCACCTGGAGGGATATCTGGAAATGGAATCCCCAGAGAATCAAGTTCTCAATTCAGGGTGTCTATGACATCCTTCCGAGCCCATCCAACCTGTTCACATGGGGCAAAGTAGAAACACCTGCATGCTCCCTGTGTTCTAAGACAGGAACCCTTGAGCACATCCTGAGCAGCTGCTCCAAGGCACTGAGTGATGGCTGGTATCGCTGGAGACATGACCAGGTCCTCAAGTCCATCACTGAAGCAATCACCAACACTGCAAAAAGTAAAATCTAACCAAGATTAAATATCTTAAATCAAGACAAAATATGCTTGTTATTTGTCTGCCAAGATAATTCTCCTTTCCAGGCAGGTTTTGTGTAAGAGTATTTCACTTACTTTAAGCATTTTTCCCTCAATTATCTTAATAAGGTATTATAACTTGTTATTGAGATTTTATTACTGGTTATGAGTAAGTTCTGTCTTAAAATGAGAATTACCATAATTTCATCGGTGTTATATTAACCATGACAAGTTTGTCAAAGTCAGAATTTCTTATTTCAAGCATCTTATCCTTTCTTTTAATCTCTTAACACAAAACAGATAACTAAATTAAATGAATTGTTGTATTGTCAATCTGGCAACAAAAATAGGCTACAAAATGGATTGGTTTGTTGTTTTGATTTTGATTTATTTGGCGGTCTCAGTTGGTATAAACACTTACTTAAACAGAGCACACCAATATGCCCAGATGAAATAGTCAAACTGTTGGTTGGGGGACAAAGTATCTAGCATGTTAAAATGAGTAGTACAACTTTACTTGTTTTTAGTATAAATACACTAGTTTTAAGACATCTGTGGGGTTTCTAAAGCTAGATATATACTTGTTTTTAAAAATCTTGCCAAGTCAAATTTTCTTGTTCTGTTGGCAGATAATTTTGCTTATTTTAAGTAAAATATTCCTAATTTTATTACTTTTTTTTCTTGTTTTGTTTTTTTCTTGTTTTTTAAGGGTTTTTGCAGTGAAGGGGATCAAGGATAGCAGATACACCCGTGCTGCAGCCAAGGGCATCCACTTTGTTAAGGAGGGACCGGTGCCGAAGAGAACACCAAAAGACTGCTCTGTAGGTTTGCGCTCCACAGCCACAGACTGGAAGATGATGGTTGACCTAGAAAGGCAGCTGAAAATTCCACCACACATTGCCCAGTCCACATTGAGACTTGACATTATTTTGGTCTCAGAGGCTACAAAGCAGCTGATACTGCTGGAGCTGACAGTACCCTGGGAAGAGAGGATGGAGGAGGCTCAAGAAAAAAAGAGGGCAAGATACCAGGAGTTGGTGGAGGATTGTCGGAGGAACGGGTGGTGGACCAGATGTATGCCAGTGGAGGTGGGCTGTAGGGGATTTGCTGGTCACTCCCTGTACAGGCTTATGGAACCCTGGGCATGACTAGTGCCAGCAGAAGAAGAGCCATTGGTAACAACATGGAGGCGGTAGAGAGAGCATCCAGATGACTCTGGTTGAAGAGGGGGGAATTGTGGGGGCAGGAATATGCCACTAGGTCACAGGCTGAGGTCTGATCAGCCTTGGTCGGGTCACCTGGAAGAGGGTGTCTGTTGTAAGACCCGAAACACCCAATGACTCCAGGAAACAACACTGATGATGTGTCCTAATGTGTGCATCAGAGGATGCTATGGAGAACAGTATTCCAGGTCTTTTTTGGAATATCTATCTATCTATCTATGGAAAGACAGACAGACAGAGAGACACACACAGTGCTACTGAACGACAAGATCATGGTCTTCACACGGCAGTTAAGAGCTGATTTATCTCTGTGAGCCATCTCTTCACCAATTCCCTGTGAATTTTGGCTTCCCTACTTGAAAAGTCCAAAAAAATAAGTATCCCTTAAAGAAGTCCAAATTATTCCCTCATTTAAATTATTTATAATTTTTATTTGATTATCTTTGATTGTACTATAAAATTATTCTGATGCTAATGTTAAACTTGTTTTGCTCACTCAGCAGCCGATGAACAAAAGAGTAATGATAAAAAAAGAAAAATGACTGTCTTTTGAGATGCCTGAGTATCAAATAACTTTTATATATACTGCTTTATTTTTATATATTTCCTTGCAGTGGATTGGCGACCATGCTGAATCCCGCATCCCACACAAAAATCAGCTCAGATAAGTGCTGTAGATAATGGATCGATGATGGATTTATATATTTCCTGTTTGACCCTTCATATATATATATATATATAAATGTGTGTATGTGTGCGCTCGCGCATGTGTGAGAGAGAGAGAGAGAGAGAGAGAGAGAGAGAGAGAGAGACAGAGAGACTCACCCAGTCAACACCACTACAAAGTCCATGACATTCCAGCCATTTCGGAGGTAGGAGCCCTTATGGAAGGCAAAACCCAGAGCCAGAATCTTAATGCCAGACTCAAAGCAGAAGATGCCAATGAAATAAGGTTCTGTGTCATCCTGAGAGAGAGAGAGAGAGAGAATGAAGACACCAAATGAAAGCTAGAACCTATTGTACTGATAAACACTGCAATGTTCTTGGACAGAAATCAGGCATTAATAAGAGAGTTAAAAGTGTTAACTCAGACTTTACATAAAATCTACATTAGAGCCACACAGTAACTGGAGTTAATATTGACAAAGACAAAACAGAATTCTTAGCAGCCATATCTCTCTCTCTCTCTCTCTCTCTCTCTCTCTCTCTCTCTCTCTCTCTCTCACACACACACACACACACACACACACACACAGAACTAACCAGGCGCTCAGACATTGGTGTCTTGTCACCGTCAGGGAGATGTTGCTCCAGTGCCAGGACAATGCAGTTAGCAATGATGGTGGCCAGGATCATATACTCAAACGGAGTAAGCGACTCGGGTCAAGGAGAAAAAACAAACTGCCAGAGTATAACACCATGCAGAGGCATAAACAAATGATCTGAGGTTAGTTTCCCAAAATTCTTATATTCACAACATTTTTATATTCTAATCAGGTAAAAGTAGAAATTTTCGCTGAAGCAGAGCCTATAACACATAAAACAAAATGCTAGCAATTCACTCAATGTCAGGTGTTAGTCAGAAATGGACAAAAACTAAACCATGTAATATATTAATGTTTATTTGTGTTGTTTACTCTGAGCAGGTGAATGAGGAGCACAGCGTGTTTTGTGCTCAGTGTGAACTTGTGAGGTGAAACAGTGTGACAATTTTTTCTGTTAACACACGTTGAGTAGATTAGCCCCTGTTCATGTTTTCTCATTAACCTGAGTGTATCACAGGCGACATTGTCTTTGATGATGGTATATTATGGACATGTGCTCAGCTAGAACCACAAGAGCTTGTAGCAGAAGAATTCAGACAGACTGTAGAGCTGCACCAGGAGCTAACGGCTAAATCATCACCATTTATAGAAGAAACCTTTATTTGTCACATGCACACTTCAAGCACAGTGAAATTCATCCTCTGCATTTAACCCATCTGAAGCAGTGAACACACACACAGAGCAGTGGGCAGCCCCACCAGAGCGCCCGGGGAGCAGTCAGGGGTTCGGTACCTCGCTCAAGGGCACCTCAGCCCAAGGCCGCCCCACGTTAACCTAACCTGCATGTCTTTGGACTGTGGGGGAAACCGGAGCACCCGGAGGAAACCCACGCAGACACGGGGAGAACATGCAAACTCCGCACAGAAAGGCCCTCACCGGCCACTGGGTTCAAACCCAGAACCTTCTTGCCGTGAGGCAACCGTGCTAACCACTGCACCACCGTACCGCCCACGGTGGTGTATTTACAAATTTATCAACTTATTTATAAATGGAGGTTCTTAACTAATTATCCAAACTCACGGGCCAGAGTGGTACTGCAGGGATTTCATTTGTCACATCAAATTGCATTTTTAAAAATATATAAGAATAAATGATAAGAAAAAATACACAAAACTATATATGTCACAAAGTGGAAAAACCAAGGGCCATTTCAAAAATTCTGTTATTTTTAACTGACTTAATAAAGAAGGTTGTTTTGGATGAAGAGAGTTCACCTGACAAAAAGGTAAACCCTGATTTATATCATTACTGCTCTGCCCCGCCTCTTTCTCTTTCTTTCTGCCCTACCCTGTTCTCTCTCCCTTTGCCCCACCTCTCCCACTATGATTGAAAAACAAATTTTTAAAGAAGAAACTATAATTTAATAGGATGAAAAACTCATCAGTAGTGTTGTGTGTGGGAAATTCAGGGGAAGTGTGTGTGTGTGTGTGTGTGTGTGTGTGTGTGTGTGTGTGTGTGTGTGTGTGTGTGTGTGTGTGTGTGTGTGTGTGATTATTCAATGCCCTTTTTACACAGCTGCTTGACAGGATGCAGAGAAGAAAGTGTGCGTGCTGTGTTCTCTCAGGAGGATGAATGGACATCATGTTCCCCCGCTGCCTGCCAGTGTGTGATATGGCCGCTGTGTGATGTGGCCGCTGCCTCTGTGTGTGTGTGTGTGTGTGTGTGTGTGTGTGTGTGTGTGTGTGTGTGTGTGTGTTCTTTGAAAAAAACCTAAATGAATAGGGGTTTCTGTTTAAAGGGTGTGTGAGTAAGCTTCTCTGATCTTTTTACAAAAGCCTCAATTATGAATCGTCTACAGCCTTACACACACACACACACACACACACACACACACACACACACACACACACACGCACACACACACATTGCAGGGGAAAAAACATGAACACAATGATGTGAAGAAAAAAGCTTCATGAATGTATTCTGAGTAAAAACATTATGTGCTCTCTCTCTCTCCATATCCCTGTTCTTACTTCTTTTTGCACCATTTCAGATCTTCATTTTTCCATCCCTCCATCCATCTGCCTCTCATCCACACACTCTCAAAATGAACCTGTGTATTTATCATCTCACCACCAGTTCAGGCGCAAAACACTCTGCACTGTCAGCAAGTCCTCACACACACACACACACACACACACACAGAAAGAGAGAGAGGAAAGGATGTACATACTGAGTGAGAAATGAAACAAGGTTTCATGTGAACCTGCAAAACAAATTTGTTCAACTAACAAACTGAAACTAAAAACTGCTTCAAGGTTTTATGTCACTGCTAAGTAATTTTCTCCTGCCACACTGTGTTGTAGGGGTTTTTTTTGTGTGTGTACTTAATGTATTGTGCATGAGACTGTCTCTAAGTAGGTCAGTTAGAGTGTGTGTGTGTGTGTGTGTGTGTGTGTGTGTGTGTGTGTGTGTGTGTGTGTGAGAGAGAGAGAGAGAGAGAGAGAGAGCAAGATGTGACTTCAGCAGCACAAGCATCAAAAATCAGTCCATCATCATCTCCCTGCACTTTGTCTCTAAACACACACACAAGCTGAAGTATTATTGACCCGAGCTAAACCACCTGCTTCACGATATTTTTTAAAATATATTATAAAGATTCTTGTGATGCAGCTCATGTTATGTGAATGTGTTGTTTTTATGTCGTCCATTTTCTCCCCTGCTCATCACGTGGAACAGTGAATCACACAAGCTCAGGTGCTTCATTCCATCTCCTGCTGGACTAAAACTCTCCTGAGCCACCAGACAGGAAGCCTGAAGAATGCAACATCACACTGCATCCTGCTCCAACCAGAAAAATGGTTCCTCTCAAGGTTTTTTCCTCATATCACCTCAACACAGCCACCTCTGGCCTGTTCATTAGGGATCTAAAGCCACATCTGGATTTCTGAAACGCTGCTTTGTGACCATGGCTGTTGTTAAAACTGTGGCAAAATTAAAACTGAACTGAATTGAACACAACTTCACCTTGAACTCAGGAAAGAATGAAGTAAACCTCATCTGAAGACTAAGTACTGGCATGTGGAGGTTATGCATGATTAAAAATATTTTAAATGTTATCACCATAAAATAAAAAGGTAATCGGATTCAGAGGAGCCTTTACTGTAACAAGACTTAATCACAGAAATCCTCGCATTCAGAGGTTCTTTCTCTCCCTCATCCCTCCATCTCTCTACTCACCACTATCCTTCAGCATCTTTTCATCAAAGTAACAGGAAACAGAATCCAGGGTGAAAAAAGTAGATATCAACTATCATCTCTCTCAGTCTGCTGTCATTTTTAGAGTCATAAATCTGACTGATTTTTGAGCAGATCAGTTTGGAAATAATGCAGATATGAAGAGTCTGAATCAGGCACGTGTCGATAGTTTTATGATACTGAACAGGCGTCATCATGCACACAGAAAAATATTGCCACTGTTGACACTTCGGTATAAAACGTCACTCTGACGGAGAAACTCAGGTCTGAGTCATCTCGTATTTTCACTCGTTATTGTGTTGCAGTTGGCTGGATGAAGGTTAATCTGGGACGCAGCTGTAAGCTCTGCATTAAATCCTCTACTTGAAATCCTTATTTATTAATAAAACAAACCACAGGAAAAAAAATCCTCTCAGGACAGAGGTTTTGTTGCGAATTAATAATATTTGGATTAAATATGGAAAATATACCTCTCTCACACCAGCCCCTCACACCACCCCACTCACACCACCCCCTCACACCACCCTCTCTCACACCGCCCCCTCTCATACTACCCCCTCAAACCACTCCCTCACACCACCCCACTCACACCACCCCCTCACACCACCCCACTCACATCACCCCCTCACACCACCCCACTCACACCACCCCCTCACACCACCCTCTCTCACACCGCCCCCTCTCATACTACCCCCTCAAACCACTCCCTCACACCACCCTCTCACATCACCCCCTCACACTACCCGCTCACACCAGCCTTCTCATATTACCCCCTCACACTACCCGCTCACACCACCAGCTCAAACCACTCCCTCACACCACCCCCTCTCACACCACCCCACTCACACTACCCCCTTAAACCACTCCCTCACACCACCCTCTCACACTACCCCCTCACACCACCCCACTCACACCACCCACTCACACTACCCCCTCAAACCACTCCCTCACACCACCCTCTCACACTACCCCCTCACACCACCCCACTCACACTACCCCCTCAAACCACCCTCTCACATCACCCTCTCACACTACCCGCTCACACCACCCCACTCACACTACCCCCTCAAACCACCCTCTCACATCACCCTCTCACACTACCCGCTCACACCACCCCACTCACACTACCCCCTCAAACCACCCTCTCACATCACCCTCTCACACTACCCCCTCACACCACCCCACTCACACTACCCCCTCAAACCACCCTCTCACATCACCCTCTCACACTACCCGCTCACACCAGCCTTCTCATACTACCCCCTCACACTACCCGCTCACACCACCCCCTCACACTACCCGCTCACACCACCCCCTCACACTACCCGCTTACACCACCCCCTCACACTACCCGCTCACACCACCCCTCTCACACTACCCCCTCAAACCCCTCTCTCACACCACCCCACTCACACTACCCCCTCAAACCACTCCCTCACACCACCCACTCACACTACCCCCTCAAACCACTCCCTCACACCACCCTCTCACACTACCCCCTCAAACCACCCTCTCACATCATCCTCTCACACTACCCGCTCACACCACCCCCTCACACTACCCGCTCACACCACCCCCTCACACTACCCGCTCACACCACCCCTCTCACACTACCCCTTCAAACCACTCCCTCACACCACCCTCTCTCACACCACCCCACTCACACTACCCCCTCAAACCACCCTCTCACATCACCCTCTCACACTACCCGCTCACACCACCCCCTCACACTACCCGCTCACACCACCCCTCTCACACTACCCGCTCACACCACCCCTCTCACACTACCCCTTCAAACCACTCCCTCACACCACCCTCTCTCACACCACCCCACTCACACTACCCCCTCAAACCACTCCCTCACACCACCCCACTCACACTACCCCCTCAAACCACTCCCTCACACCACCCCACTCACACTAACCCCTCAAACCACTCCCTCACACCACCCACTCACACTACCCCCTCAAACCACCCCCTCACACTACCCCCTCAAACCACCCTCTCACACCACCCTCTCACACTACCCGCTCACACCACCCCACTCACACTACCCCCTCAAACCACTCCCTCACACCACCCACTCACACTACCCCCTCACACTACCCCCTCAAACCACCCTCTCAAACCACCCTCTCACACTACCCGCTCACACCACCCCACTCACACTACCCCCTCAAACCACTCCCTCACACCACCCTCTCACACTACCCCCTCAAACCACCCTCTCACATCACCCTCTCACACCACCCCCTCACACCACCCCTCTCTGAAGCTACCTCAGATCATTACTCCATCAGTATATGCACTTACTCTCCCTACTGTATCACGTCAGCTACAGTATAAAGGGGTTTTTTTTTTTAATCTCCCAGCCTTATCAACTCTGACTGGTTCAGAGTCTGTTCCCACAGAACTCAATCAGGTGACTGAATGCTAAAGTCAACATCCTCTACACTCAAGATAACATAGCCTGACTTCAAAAAAAAAAGTTAGAAAAAAAACTAGCACCTTGGTATAGTGATCACACATACACGTTAATACAGACTGATAAACTGATTTGAGGGGTGGTGTCCCCTAGTGCCCCAAACCCTGACCCTCTTACAGATCCTTCACAAGGAGTCAAGATTAAGGCATACATCAGAAATGGACCAGCTGATGATCCATCCGATCTCGTGCACTTGGTCATAAAAGGTACTGCAAGACTTTTTATATCGCAAATTTATCTTGGTTTCATATAATGGCACAACAAATGCATATTACTGTTGTTAACACTGCAACATAAAGAAACTTCACATTAGCAACCTGCCAAGATATTTTCATCATATAGAGTTAAAGATGGGGTGGCACGGTGGTGTAGTGGTTAGTGCTGTCGCCTCACAGCAAGAAGGTCCGGGTTCGAGCCCCGTGGCCGGCGAGGGCCTTTCTGTGCGGAGTTTGCATGTTCTCCCCGTGTCCGCGTGGGTTTCCTCCGGGTGCTCCGGTTTCCCCCACAGTCCAAAGACATGCAGGTTAGGTTAACTGGTGACTCTAAATTGAGCGTAGGTGTGAATGTGAGTGTGAATGGTTGTCTGTGTCTATGTGTCAGCCCTGTGATGACCTGGCGACTTGTCCAGGGTGAACCCCGCCTTTCACCCGTAGTCAGCTGGGATAGGATCCAGCTTGCCTGCGACCCTGTAGAACAGGATAAAGCGGCTAGAGATAATGAGATGAGATGAGAGTTAAAGATGCCAAAGCTCATCACTGTTCAGTAGGAGAACAAGAACAGAGAAAGAAGCAGAAAGAAAAGAGTTTAAATATTTAAGATTCTACAGATAAATCTAGATCACAGAGTGGAAACAGAGAAAACACTCTGCATCTCATATCTCTGGGATCTTCTGTCTCCCTCTGGTGTCCACATGTGATGTTCTACTGGTTTTGCGAGTTAAGAACTGAGCACTAAATGAAAAAAATGGCCATAGATCAGTGACTCCAATTTTCTAAACATGAACCATCATAGCTTCTGAAGCACATCTGCAGTCAGATTAATTTATATAAATATTTTATCTGAAGGCAGATCTTCAAGAAAGTAAGAGATTTTACAGAATATCATAGACTTTTATTACTTTTACTATGGATCAGCTATTTAAAAAAGTTTATAGCCAAACAGATGGAGAAGTATGTGTTTATTCTTCACTTTCTCAAAACAGACATCTCATCTGTTCAGAGTCAAAAGTGGTAAGCACCACTGTGAATAAAACAACCCCTTCAAATTGTCTTATTCATAGCTGTGATCTAATCAGTAACAATTAAGCATTAAAAGCTGCCATCACCATCCAGTCATGTTAGTTGCTTATCCAGAACCGGGCCTTCACAAATCTTATTAAATATGTCTGATCTAGATTGTTAATAGATAAATTAAAGCTGTGGGACATCAACAGTCTGTTTGGATTGAATTCCACCTCAAAGTCTCACCAAGCAGCTTGGGGAAAAGCTGGGAAGTTAATAAATATAAGATTTAATTTAGAAATTAAAAGTATAGCAAGAGGTGGCGCAGTGGTGTAGTAGTTAGCACTGTCGCCTCACAGCAAGAAGGTCCTGGGTTCGAGGCCAGCGGCCAACAGGGGCCTTTCTGTGTGGAGTTTGCATGCTCTCCCTGTGTCCGCATGGGTTTCCTCCAGGTGCTCCGGTTTCCCCCAAAGGCATGCAGGTTAGGCTAATTGGTGGCTCTAAATTGACTGTAGGTGTGAATGTGAGTGACAGGAGAAGAGGCCATGTGAAGATGTCAGCCAACTCGTCTGTAATAAAACTTGGTTACCTGAACCACAAAGAGTTTTTGTGCACAACTACAACCAAAAGAAAACACAGTGCAACATGTAAATTTTGTAAAGCAACGCTAACGGAGACGGCTGGGACCATGGCCAACTTTTACCGGCACTTGGAGAGGAAGCATAAAGAAAGGTAAGCTAAGTGTAAGTGAGATTTAGTGAATACTAGCTAAACACGTTTGCTAACCATGTGTATACAGTATGTTTCAGGACACCAATTTCATTGGCTTGCCAGTTATTTACCCCCTAGCTAGGCGCGCAAGCATATTAGCACATTACCTCACTACATCAGATAACTTAATGTTACAGTGGATGAAACATTAAGTTAGCTAATGTAGTGTTAACTTTGTGTGAGAGTGAGGGGTCAGGACATGTGTCTTATTCCTACGTTACGTTTTTTCATGAGATAAAAATGACGAGACAGGTGACGT
Organism: Neoarius graeffei; assembly: GCF_027579695.1. Lineage (NCBI taxonomy): Eukaryota > Metazoa > Chordata > Actinopteri > Siluriformes > Ariidae > Neoarius > Neoarius graeffei. Next base: position 155,621 of record NC_083588.1, read on the forward strand.
AAAGCTATGTAGCTAATGTGTATATAGTTATGTTACATCAACGTCAACTCTGACATAAACGATACACGTCGCGCTCCCTCTCCTGGGTGAGACGAGCTAGAGTCAGCAGTCTCCAGAGTGGAGACAGAGTAACATTAATGCTCCACTTCTATGAAGTTACACATTAAATATGCTTTGCCTGGCTATAAGTATACATCACATACTTAAAGAGTGCTAATTTGGGGGTTAAATACACAAACAAACAAATATATAACTTTATGTAGTCAAACACTAGAGCTTGTGTGTGTAAGTGAGTAAGTCTGGCTCGCTCAATCACTCAGATTTTCTCACACTGTGTGTTAGATGGGTGTTTAGAAAAATACACATCTGTCCCTTTTATCCCTTTTCCATGGAAGTTTATTCACATTAAAAGTGATTGTTATTTCAGTGTTATGGTAAGAAAATTGACTGGTTTGGCCATATTGTACCATGTCAATCATATCATTGTGTAACTATTTGAAAGCTTTGAAAGCTAACTATTTGAACAGATGAACCTTTTAACCACAATGTGTACTTCTTGGCTACCATGCTGGATCCACAGTTTGGCCTAAGCTGGGTGGATCTGGACGTCACAAATGGAGGAAATGCAACATCAGTGAAGAAGATCAAAGATGAGCTGAAGAGGACACTGACAGGTTAGTATTATCCAGGGAAAGAAATAGTAAAAAAAAAAAAAAGTCCTTACATAGTCAAAGTTGAGTTATGGTTTTAATCCTGTCATTGTGTATTTGTTTGTGCTTTTCAGACACTTTGTTGTCAGAGGTGGAGAACATGATCGACAGTGAAGGAGATACAACTGACTCTGGGGCCATGAATGTGGATTCATCCAGTGATTCGCCACCAGTCAAATGCCCATGCCTTCTGTCCCGCTACAAGGCTCACAAGAAGTGCAACTCATCCCAGGATTCAAGTGTTATAACACAGATAAGCAAATACTTCGATGCCATCAGTGACTCTGACACTGACAATGCACTCATCTTCTGGGCCAAAAACCATGACCAAGTCCCACAACTCCACAAGTTGGCACTGAAGGTGCTGTCAGTCCCTGCCTCCTCAGCACCAGTGGAGAGGGTTTTTAGTAGAGGGGGCATCATAATGAGACCCCATCGTGCACATTTAGGTCACAGAATGTTGCAGTCTCTGATATTTCTAAAATGCAACCAAACTCTACTTTAAAGTCCACATTTTTGTGGTCTTTCACAATGTCCATGTCATGTGTTTATCATTCGTGGTGCGCATAGACTTAAATGTTTCAGCACTGCAGTATGTTCTGGTTTGGCATATGATGTCGTCATTTTTGAAACTGCTTGCACAAAAAAATTGTACTGTATTAGATGGATGGTAAATCATTCAGTACAGTGTTAAATAAAGATGGTTAAGTTGATTTCAGTTCCTTAGTGTTTGTATTTGTTTGCTTATAGAAAACAAAGGAAAATTCCCACACATGAAATTCATCTCTGCAGTGCCTTTTGATTATTTTATCAAGACATTTCATTATACAGACTTATAATATAGGTCAACAAAAGAGGTGAATGAACAGGAATCTTCATTTGTTTTCTGTGGGTGTTTTTATGGGAATGTGGATTACTTACAGGTCTATTTGAGGGGTGCCTACGGTTTGCATGTTCCACATTTTATCATAAGTGTGTCATGCAGTGTGGGACACTGGTCTGGTCTTGGTCTTGACTCAGTCTCGACCCCTCAAAGTCTTGGTCTTGTCTTGGTCTTGTCTTGGTCTCAGTTTAGGTGGTTTTGACTACAACAATGCCACCCACAACTTACAGGACTTAAAGCTCATAGGAAACAGTTTTAATTTTATCTGCATTTGAAACTTTATACATGTTAAAAAACCCTCTGTAATTTTCTTCTGGTCCCAAGAAGTATTGTTAATAAGTAATAATTAAAATAAGTTAGTGCGGATCGTGACGAATTTCTGTTCGACTATTTTCGTGACCACTCGGTGCGTGACGTCATTTAAGACAAACAAACCGCTTGAGTTGAGTCCATTTCCGTTTACTTACATTGCTGTTCGGCTTGAGTGCAGACGTGCATTCAGGAATTTCCAAAGAAAAAACCCCATGCCTTATTGTTGTGCAGTGAACTGTAACAACGGGACCGGTTCAGGAAGAAGTTTTTACCTTTTTCCAAGAGAGGAAAAGAGGCGGAGAGAGTGGATTGGCTTTTTCTGGAAGAGGAGAAGAAGTGGAGCGAGAGGATTGGCTTTTTCCGAAAAAGGAGAAGAGGCGGAGCGAGTGGGTTGGCTTTTTCTGAAAAAGGAGAAGATGGCGGAGCGAGAGGGTTGGCTTTTTCCGAAAAAGGAGAAGAGGCGGAGTGGGAGGATTGGCTTTTTCCAAAAAGGAGAAGAGGCAGAGCAAGTGGGTTGTTTTTTTTTTTCCCCAAAGAGGATACGAGGCGGAGAGAGTGGATTGTGCACGTGAAGCCAGAGGGTTGGCTTTTTCCGGAAGATGACACAAGGCAGACAGAGTGGATTGCGCGCGTGAAACAAAATCAAGCAGTCAAAGAAGAAACGGAGCAGCAACGCTCAAGCAAAAAGGAGAAGGTTGGAGGTAAACATTTTTACTTTTGCTTGCAATTGACAAGTCAAGAATCCTGAGGGATCCTGTACAATCATTGTGGAAATGAGACAAAGGGATATTTCCTCGCTTAGAGTCGGCTATAAATAGTATAATGCCGCGGATGGCAGGCTAATGTGGCCTACCGGCGCACTGTCCAATAATCGTTCCCTATATCCACTAGGGAGGCGGTTTAATTATTCTTCACAAGGGCTCTTATTTAGTATTACGATGAAAGTAGGAATTTATCATAATTACCAGGATAAATCGTTTGGGCGCGAGTCTTGTTGAGGTCCGGGGTCACCGCGATCAGTCGGCCGAGTCGCTGTCTGATTCCGAGGCCGCACGGTCAAACCAGTGAGCCACATTCACCGATTGCTTTGCAATGGCCATAAGTTCATACATATATGGTTTCACCTCTCGATATTCAATTTGGAGAGTTCCTACTTCAAAATCGTTCTCGCTTTCAGACATTTTACACAACCTCTCACGACCAAAGTCCGTACACATGTGCTCAATTCGCAGGTAAACACAGAACTGCTCCCGGTCTGTTTGGCTTGAATGACGTCATGACGACGGTCCCCTGGCGGTGAAAGTGCGCATAAGTGAGATGTAAACAAACATTCGGAAATTGGGCAAAACAGTATATTTTAACCGTTTTATTCAATGTTAGGGTGCAAATTAGACACCAGGAAAACTGAATTCGCTTTTTGGGTCATTCTTCTAGACAATAAAGTTGATATTCTACATTTCACCTCCGACCCTTGCCTGTGACCTTTAAAGTATCTGCTGCTCACGTCTTGGTGCCAGAAACGACACACACCTTCAGAGGTCTCGTAGTGTGTGTGTGTGTGTGTGTGTGTGTGTGTGTGTGTGTATTTATCTATTAGACACAAGTGTTTTCCTGGTAGATACGCCACTTGTATTTTTCATATGAACAACATCCGGGGCATGGAGCAACATTTTGCAATATCCTTACTCGTGAGGAAATCAATGAATTGTTTTGATAAATTTGGGTATGTTTTATTTGTGAATGTGTTGATATAATAAGAAATTCACACACTGGCTTGAAGATATGAACTTTATCTTCTTGTGTTGAAAAACTTGCATTTTTCATACGAAATACATCATGGATCTAAGTGACATATTTAAATAATACTGGCTGGTGTTGAGTGGCCTATTGGATATATTCCATTCAGCGAGCATGATACTGAAAAAGTCGTAGACGAGTAGCTGAATGGAATATATCTGATAGACCATGAAAAAAAGCCAGCCAATATTATTATTATTATTATTATTATTATAATACATACACATTCCTTTCGGGTGTTCAACACGTCTTTCTCTTTCAAAATTCTCTCAAAATCTTCCGTATTTAACAAAGCAAACTTGGCGGCCATGTTTGTTTACAAATTGTCACAGTCACTCGCTAGCATGGAAGTTTTATGTCTCTGATGTGTGACATCATGTTGTCTTGACAACCATGCAATATCGTAAACCATATTCAACGTTCATTCTCCATTGGGTAGAGTGACGTAATACATGTAGGATAAGCGATATGCTAACAATATTGCATGCTATCAAACCAAATGAATGAAACCCACTAGAAGGGAATAGAACACGTTTTTATTCCATCGAAAAAGTGTCCTGTGTGTATAATATTTCCTGATCTTTCACTCCAGTGATGTCACTCCCAGTGTTTTCCTGCTGACTAGATGTGCATTGTCAAAATGGCAAACTGATTCATGATTAAAATTCTTTTGAATAACTTGCATTTTTTTTTGTGAAGGTGTCCATGTAATATAAAGAACGTCACATGGTGGTGTGAAGATATGAAGTTTATCTTCTTGAGTTGAAAAATATTTACATTCACCACTCAAAGATAAACTTCATAACTTCATGTGACCGTGTAATACCCTCTATATAGTCATGTCATCTCAGTTTTATGTACACACACACACACACACACACACACACACACAGATGACATGAATATCATGGCAATATTGGGCTTTGGATTATTTCTTTGAACTGTTCTTTTACTGTGGCAGAATGATTGCACAGCATACATAATACATCTTTAACAGAAAAAAATACAGAATTTGGTGCATAAGTTCTAATTTATTTTGGGTTTTCTGAAATCAAACACATGCAAAAAGTTATACATACGTGGTCAAAAATTTACATACACCCACGTGGATTATTAATTCAGTGGAGCTGAAAGCTCCAAAATGTTGTTTAACTCTCCAAGTCCAAGGTCTCTTAACTTCCTGTTAGTGATGATGACTGACTGCAGCTGGAAGCTTCTCTGTGCACAACATAAAAAGAGTTTGATTGACACTCATTGGATTGACCAACACTCAGTACAATGGGAAAGTCCAAGGAGCTCAGTGCAGATCTGCAAAAGAGGATCACAGATCCACACTCAGGAATGTCTCCTGGAGCCGTTTCTAAACATCTGCAGATTCCGAGATCATCAGTTCAAACATTTGTGCTCAAGCACAAGTTATTGGGAGGTGGAGCCACTTTGCTGGAAGAAGAGCCAAACTGTCCCCCTCAACTGAGAGGAACTTGGTTCACATGATCAGGAACAACCCAGGAACTACCAAGGCACAGGTCTGCCATGAACTAGAAGCTGCTGGAACACTGACTACAGTCCAGCGAGTTTTTCATCACCATGGACTAAGAGGCTGCCATCCAAGAAAGAAGCTCCTGCTCCAAAATCTACACCATCAAGCTTGATTAAAGTTTGCAGCTGAACACATGGACAAAGAAAAAAACCTTCTGGAGGAATGTTTTATGTTCAGATGAGTTAACGATTGAGTTGTTTGGCCACAATGACCAGAGATTCAGAAGAACACTGTACCAACCGTTAAAGCAACATTAGGTTGGAATTTTACCTTAAAATATCAGCTTCAAAATCATTTTGATGGTACATTGACTTGTAACAGAGAGAATGGCTGATTGTCCATTCCAAGTCCGCTCCCGGTTCACCAGTTATAGCACTATTTATCTCTGATGGCATGTCCCTGAGACATCTTGCGAGAAATGTGTAACACTTAATGGCACTGCAACAATTGTGTAATGTTTTACAGAACAGCAGGCAGCTTCCAAAATCAGGTAGTGGCAATACTTATTTAAAAAAAACAACTGGAATTGACTTTTTCAATATGGACATAATTGCAGAAGCAAAGAGACCAAAGAAGATGCTGTTGGAGGAAGCCAAGAAGAGAAAAAGAGAGAATGAGATGGAGTAAGAGACCAGACAAAAGTAAATATTGGACTGGGTTTTACACATAGGTTGAACAAAGACAGAAAGAAGGCTGCAAGACGGACGCCAAGCTGGGCTTCTTTCTGTTGAAAAGGTAAGTAATATTACATTAGCTGTCTTGCTATGTGTTGTGTTGTTGCACTTGCTTGATGCATTGCACCAAGTGGATGGAATAATGAAGAAGAAGGACTACCTCAGAATTCTTCAGTACAACTTCAAACCATCAGAGTCTTGGACACAATTGGATGATCCTAGAGGACAATGACCCTAAGCACATATCAGAGCTGGTTGCTGATAAAGCAAGGTAACATTCAGCTTAAAACAAGTCCTGACTTCAACCCGATCAAAAATATTTGGACTGTGATTAAAAGTCAGGTCCATGCCAGGAAACACATTTAATTGAATTCTACCAATTCTGCCAAGAAGAGAGGAAAAATATCCAACTAGGATTCTGCCAGAAGCTTGTTGATGGCTACCAAAGTGTCTGGTGAAGATAAAACTTGCTAAGGTACATTTCACTAAATATTAGGGGTGCCGTATAGTTTTGACCCTGTAGGTATATTTTTTTACTCATTTTTTATTTCAGAAAACCCAAAATAAATTAAAACTTTTGCACCAAATTGTTGGGGTTTTTTCTATTTAAGATGTATGTTGTACAATCATTCTGTCACAGAAAAAAAAAAACAGTTCAAATAAATAAATGAAAACCCCAAATTGCCATGACATTCATGTCTGTGTATGTAAACTTCTGACTCCAACTATAAGAATAAAAAGCATGAATACCAGGCTGTGTGAAAGCAAAGAGAAAAACTACTTAAGAAGTCCAGAGAAAAGCTGAGTTTTAAAAACAGAAGTGAAGAACAAGCAACAGTATTTACACAAACAGCTTTTAAACCTGAACATTCACAATGAAGCAAATGAAATGGTGTGCACACGCAAGTGTGTGTGTGTGTGTGTGTGTGTGTGCGCGCGCGTGTGCATTAACCCATAACCGATGTTAAACGTCTATTAAAGGTCCTTGTAGACTATTGATTATGTTGGATCTTTGCCACACGCACACCAGTGGGATTTTTTTGAAAGCGGATTAGAGATTCTAACTGCTCAGACAAACTGACATTCTCTCAGTCACCAGGCTGCTTGTATCGTATCTCACATTTCTGCAGTCTAGAAACATGAGCCATCTTCACTCATTCAGAAAGCACTTCCTTTGTACTTTTCTCTTTGAGTTGAAGAATTTTGTTAAAGAAAGTATTGTGATGTAAGGTCACTGCAAAATTTATCAACTGTATCACCATCTAAGACATTACTGTACCATTGTCTGACATTACTCTATCACTGTCTATGACATGACTGTATCATTACCTAATACCTTACTGCATCACCATCCAAGACATTGCTGTATCAACATCTATAGCACTCCTGTAAATTTGACAGTGAAGCAGCACATTTCATACGCACCTTACAACAGACCAATACACTGGCAGTATACCAATAAACATGGAAGGAGAGCCACTTGAAGTATAGAAAAGTCTAGTGTGCTGCTACATCAACGTATTTCTCCACCCAAATTGAAGATAACAAAATTAATTCTAGATTCTTATTTAATACTGTAGCAAAATTAATTAGGAATAAGACCACCACAGAACCCTATACACCTTCGATATGTAGTAGCAACAACTTCATGAATTTTTTCAATTGAAAATTTGAAAATATCCAACAAAAAAAAATCAAACTATTAATTTAAAGCCTGACAACTTTATACATAACCCTACAGATAACAATTTAACTATATCAGATCAGCAATTAGAAATGTTTTACTCCCCTTAGAGAAATTGAACTAACTTCACTAATTTCCTCATCAAACTCTTCAACTTGTGTACTAGATCCCTTACCTATATGACTCTTCAAACAGATAATACCAGAAGCAATTGAGCCTCTTCTAAAAATAATAAATTATTCTCTTACGATCGGCTATGTACCCAAATCCTTTAAACTAGCAGTTATCAAACCCCTGATTAAAAAACCTGACCTTGGTTCCTGTCAGCTGTCCAATTATCAGCCAATATCAAACCTCCCCTTTATCTCCAAGATCCTTGAAAAAGCTGTGGCACAGCAGTTATGCTCATATTTACATAGGAATAACATCCATGAAATGTATCAGTCAGGATTTAGACCTCATCATAGCACAGAGACAGCTCTGGTTAAAGTAGTAAACGACCTACTGTTGGCGTCTGATCAGGGCTGTGTCTCGCTGCTTGTGTTGCTTGACCTTAGTGCAGCCTTTGACACCACTGATCATTCCATTCTTCTGGATAGACTAGAAAATGTTGTGGGAGTTAAGGGAATGGCCCTCTCCTGGCTCAGCTCTTATTTAACTGATCGTTATCAGTTTGTTGATGTAAATATTGATTTTTCTGTACATACTGAGGTAAACTTTGGTGTTCCACAAGGTTCTGTCTCGGGGCCACTGCTTACTGTTACCTCTGGGTGATATTATTTGTAAGCATTGTATTAGTTTCCACTGTTATGCTGATGACACACAGTTGTATGTTTCTGCAAAACCTGATGAGAGACACCAGCTTAATAGAACTGAGGAATGCGTGAAGGACATTAGACACTGGATGCTTATTAACTTCCTTCTGCTTAACTCTGACAAGACTGAAGTACTTGTACTCGGACCACATGCAACTAGAAGTAGGTTTTCTGATTCCATAGTAACTCTGGATGGTCTTTCTGTTTCTTCACATGCAGCAGTAAAAGATCTCAGTGTGATTGTTGACCCCAGTCTCTCATTTGAAACTCATGTACATTACATTACATTCCAGGCATTTAGCAGATGCTCCTATCCAGAGCAACATACAACAGGACCCTGACATACCCACAGCAGTGGGCAGCCCATGGAGCAGTTTGAGGTTAGGTGCCTTAATCAAGGGCACGTCAACCATTCCTGCTGGTCCAGGGAATCTAACTGGCGAACTTTTGAACCTTTAGGCCATGACTTCCCCATGTAATAATATGTAGATAATATTATGAGGATAGTCTTCTTTCATCTCAGAAATATTGGCACGATAAGAAATGTAATGTCACTACATGGCACAGAAAAACTAGTTCATGCTTTTGTTCCCTCTAGGTTGGATTATTGTAATGCCTTACTGTCTGGATGTTCCAGTAGGAACATAAACAAGCTCCAGTTAGTTCAAAATGCAGCAGTAAGATTCCTTACTAGAGCGAGAAGATAAGGCCACATCACCCGTCTTATCCACACTGCATTGGCTCCCAATCAAATTTTGCACCGATTATAAAACATTACCATTGACCTTTAAAGCACTGAATGGTCTTGCGCCACAGTACCTGAGTGAACTTCTGGTCTTTTATGACCCGCCACGCCTACTTAGATCAAAAGGTGCAGGCTATTTGTTGGTACATCATATAGTGAAGGCTACATCAGGGGGCGGAGCCTTTTCTTACAAAGCCCCACAGTTATGGAACAGCCTTCCAAGTAGTGTTCAGGACTCAGACACAGTCTCAGTGTTTAAGTCTCGGCTGAAAACATATCTGTTTAGTCAAGCCTTTTGTTAATAGTGTTTATGAGGTAAAGGTGTAAATCTGGAGGGTCTTCAGACAGAGTGTTTTGATAAACTGGGATGTATGGATGCTGTTGCCCCCCCACTCATTCACTCGGGTTTGTTGATGGTGGAGTGGCTGCTGTTTTATGTTCCAGGGCTCCCTCATGACTGTGTTACCTTCTGGATTACCCTTTTAGTTATGCTGTCATAGTTAGTCTTGTTGGAGTCCCTGCTTTCACTCAGCGCACAATGTACACTGTTCTTAACCATTAGGTGACAACAGGCATACCTAACAACCTGTGTTCTCTCTCTCTCTCTCTCTCTCTCTCTCTTCGTGTCAAGTTACAGGTCAACCTTGAGATACCACTGATGCTGACCTTTCCTGCTCTTCAGACCTGCCTGATCCATCCTGATGTCCTACATCTGGGTGAGGTTCTCATTGCTTCACTCCTGTGGAGGACAGCCCCGTATGGACAGTCTAAAAATACACTGAGAAGATGGCTCTGAACGGTTTTGCTATGCTGCTTTAGGACTCCAGTCACCATGATAACTTTAGGACTGCAGGTGTCATGAACAGTTTTACACTCAAGTCTCCATCAATGAACAATTTATAACTTCAACAAAACAAACTTCCTGTTAAACTATAATGAGTTTCCTTGTGACTCTATAGGACACAGTTATAGAAGTGAGTTATTTATAATCATGGTGTCCACGCTTCCTCGTGTCATCTGAGGGAGTTTCTCACCACCATCACCTCAGGTTTGATCATTGGGGATAAATTTATGAGTTAATTTGTTTAAAATCTTGGCTTTTCTGTAAAGCTGCTTTGTGACAATGTCTATTGTTAAAAGCATGATACAAATAAATTGACTGACATGATTTGACAACTGTGTCATTGTCTATGACATTACTGTATCACCATCTAAACAGGTGTATCTCAAAAGATTAGAATATCATGAAAAAGTTCAATATTTTCCAGCAGTTATTTAAGAAAGTGAAAATTTAATATATTCTCGGCTCATTACACGTAAACTAAAATGTTTCAAGCATTTTTCTATTTTAATTTTGATAATTATGGCCTACAGTGCAAAAAAATTGTTAAACATATCTTGAAATAGAGTATTTCATTTCAAGTTTAAGTAAAATATAAATGGTGTGTACCTCTTGGTCTAGTTCAGCACACACAACCACAATCATGGGAAAGATTATCATGGGAGAGTAAGCCACAAAAGGTCATTGCTGAAAAGGCTGGCTGGAAAAGGTGCACAAACAACAGGGATGAGCACAGCCTTGAGAGGATTGACAAGAAACATCGATTCAGTAACTTGGGAGAGATTCAAAAGGAGTGGACTGAGGCTGGTGTCAGTGCATCAAGAGCCACCATGCACAGACGTGTTCAGGAAAGGGGCTACAACTGTCACATTCCTAATATCAAGCCCCTCCTGAACCAGAGACAACATCAGAAGCATCTTACCTGGGCTAAGGAGAGAAAGAACTGGACTGCTGCTCAGTGGTCCAAAGTCATCTTTTCAGATGAAAGTAAATTTTGCATTTCATTTGGACATCTAGGTCCTAGAGTCTGGAGGAAGAGTGGAGAGGCACAGAATCCAAGGTGTTTGAAGTCCAGTCTGAAGTTTCCGCAGTCTGTGATGATTTGGGGTGCCATGTCATCTGCTGGTGTTGGTCCACTGGGTTTTATCAAGTCCAAAGTCAATGCACTGTCTCCTAGGAGATTTTAGAGAACTTCATGCTTCCATCTGCTGACAAGCTTTATGGAGATGCCGATTTCCTTTTTCAGCAGGACTTAGCACCTGCCCACAGTGCCAAAACTACTACCAAATGGTTTGCTGACCCTGATATTACTGTGCTCAATTGGCCAGCCAATTCACCTGACCTGAACCCCAGAGAGAATCTATGGGCTACTGTCAAGAGGAAGATGAGAAACACCCGACCCAAAAATACAGACAAGCTGAAGGCCACTATCAAAGCAACCTGGGCTTCAGTAACACCTCAGCAGGGCCACAGGCTGATCGCCTCCATGCCACGCCCCATTGATGCAGTAATTCATGGCAGAGGAGCCCCAACCAAGTACTGAGTGGATAAATGAACACACTTTTCAGAAGTTGGACATTTCTGTATTGGGAATCCTTTTTTGGTTGATCTTAGGAAATATACTAATAATTTGAGATCTTGGATTTCTGATTTTCATGAGCTAGAAGCCATAATCATCAAAATTAAAAAAAAGGCTTGAAATGTGTCACTATGTGTGATGAATATAGACTATATGAAAGCTTACCTTTTGGAATGAAATTACAAAAAATGGACTTTTTCACAAGATTCTAATTTTTTGAGATGCACCTGTAATATTACTCTATTATTGTCTACAGCATTACTGTATCACCATCTCTAACATTATCACTGTTTCAGACATTAGCTTATATTTAATATAACCACAGTGAGATGTTTTACTGTGTGCATCACTTCATTTGTCTCTAATCGCCACATAAAGTTCCATTTCTCGTAAGAGTCCCTGACGATGTTCAGCGGACATGGCCAATGGTATATTTTGCATGGATATAATTTTTCACTTCTAACACCTGATGAAAGCTCATCAGATGAAGACACAAAAGAAGAATGGATGGCAATTTCACCAGAAGCACCTTTAACAGAAATGTACAAATCAATGTGAGCTAACTAACCAGCTTGTTGATGGTTTCTGGGTGACTTGGCTCCTTCAGGATCTATTTCTGCTTGGGGAGCAAAAAACATCCAGAACATTTGGCCATGTTGTGTCTGAAATGTCAATTAGTCTATATTCATTTCTTGTTTATAGAACTGTTTTAGAAAAGCAATATTGGACTCACAATCATGCAGTTATACAGAATATCAGGATAATTGTGATCATCTACAGCCTTTTGCCAATTGCCAAAAACACAGCTGTGTTCATATTCAGTACTGCAGCATTCTTGCTTGTGTCGTCTTGCTTAATTATAAAACTTTTTAATTGTCTTTGGTCCAATAAAATAGAATTAAAAGAAAGAAATGTTTAGGTTTACATGCTGTTTTGTCATATTAGATGTGTAGAAATGTTTATTTTATTGATAAAGTTTATTTATTTCTAATCAATATCTAAAAGTGCCACTTGTAAAAGTCAAAGAATAGCTTCATCTGTGGATATTTCTGTAAAGGTGCTTTGTGGCAATGTCCATTGTTAAAAGTGCATTACAAACAAAATTTAATTGAACTGAACGTAAATGGAAGTAAAATGAAATGACTTAATCCACTAAATGTGCAGATTTACAGAAACTCAGATAAAGCAGTTTAATTTAACATGTGCATGAGTTCACTAACAAAAAATGTCTGTGAATAAATTCAACACAGGTCAAACAAAAAAAACAGAAGGTTGTTGAGGGAGAAGTGAAGTTTTCAGCAGAAGCTGATCTCCACACAGCCGTGAATTCACACCATTTCAAACACACTTTTTATTTTAAAAAATTCATCCATGAATAAAGTCACTCTGACAGTTTTAGTATTTGCTTAGTCACCTAAAATTCAGCAGCTTCCACACTGCAACCCTGACAACTGTAGAACCCCCCTCCCACACAGAGAGAGAGAGAGAGAGAGAGAGAGAGAGAGATCACAATCATACTGATCTCACTGCAGCAGCAAATCACATGAAAACGCAAACCATCTTCCACCGCCTTTTCTTTCTAAAGCGTTAAACTCACTCTCAACACACACACGAAACACACCTCTTAAAACCTCTGGAGAAGGATTAAGAGAGGAAATGGTGACTGCCCCCCCCCCCCAATGTGGACCTGAGTAACAGATTGCACATGCTGACATCAGCAAGTCGAGGAACAGCACACACACACACACACACACACACACACACTGTAAATAAAGCATACAGAGAGTGTGATGGAGATTACTCCGCTATACCACCCCACCCCACCCCACCCCACCACAAAAAGCACTTTACAGGGCGTGGGCTGTACCTTGTGTGTAGTAAATGAGATACCGGCCAATCAGCGTCCAGTGGTAATGAACACTGTAATGGCCGCTCTGAACCGTGTGTAGGTGACCTGAACATTTTCCTACCCTCATCACAGTGAGGAAGCACCGGGGCTTTGTGATTTCCGTGTAACGGGGAATAAAAGGATATGGCCACTCGGTGATCTTTTTGGCGTATTTTCTCACAAAGTTGTCTTCGCTGAAGATGAAGAGGGACCGGTTGACGGTGAAGCAGTTCTGTCGCACCGGGATAGGGTTGTACAGGGCCATCGTGCGCGCGCGCTGGGCCATCGACTGCTTGTACACGCGCTGCGCTCCCGGTGGGCCGCCCTGCCTGCTGGCCCCGCGCGCCGCGCCGCCCTGCCCGTGCGCATGCGCCACTGCACTGCCACCTCCACCTCCGCCGTACCGGGCCGGCGCCTCGTCTGTGAACCGCGCCATTCTGCACGCGCCGAACGCCAGTCTTCACGAAGCGGGAGGGAAGAAGGGGGTGAATGTTCCGCGCGACGACCACACCACATTACATCCCACACATCACATACCGGCGGCGCGCGGAGATCTATGCGGTGCGTTTCTCTCAGTTGTAAAAGAAAAAATGAAAGGAAAAAAGAAAAAGGAGCCAAGTGCTGAGGTTTGATGAGCAAAAGTCCAAAAAAAGAAGAAGAAAATAAACAATAGAAAACGGGTCGTTCAGTCTCCTGCGCGCTTCAGTTCAGAATCAGCTGTTCTTCCTCACCTCATTTTTACATCCAGCATCACAGCCCGGCATCGGCTCCAATCTTTACCTCCCATATTCTGTTGAAGCCTTCATCTTTTCTGTCGCTCCGTCTTAATGACTTTCTAGAAAAAAAAATGTCTGTTCCTCCGTCAGACAGCTCGGACACGGACACGGTCTCTTCTTCACCGCGCGCTCTGTGAAGGCCATAAACCCTTCAGATCATTCTGAAAATAAGAGAAAAAAAAAGGAATCGACACAAAAACAGTTCGCGTCTTTCACGTTTTGTTTTTTTTTTTCAACTCAGAATTTTGATCAAATCTCTTGCGCCCGGTTCACTTTTTTATCAAGGAAAATGGGGAGAAATCGGTTTATTTATTTATTTATCTATCTATCTATCTATCTATCTATCTATCTATCTATCTATCTATCTATTTATTTATTTATTTCGAAACATCCGCAATATTCGGTACAGTGTAGTGATGCTCATTCTGCCTCCCGCCGCCTCGCGCTCTCTTCACCCGCACACGTTACCGGCACCAGTCCTCCCGGCCTTAGAAATAAATATGGGACGGTAAAGTGTTGATTTCTTCGAAATCACTGCGTGCCGAAAAGAAAAGAACAGAACGTAACAGAAAACGGATCCCGGCAGTCGATCGTTCGCTCGGTTTCTTTACAGATGAGGTGTCATCCTTCAGGCGCACTCCGGTGTTCCAGCGTTATAAAATCCCATCAAGACAAACGGAAGAAACGTCAGTGGTAGAAGGGCGACGGCGACGGTTCCGGCCGCCCATAGTGTCTCGCGTTCCGGTTGTCCGCGCTGTGAGCCGCGCGTGAGGACGTGCACATGATTCTCGCGCCTCCGCCGTGCGTCCTTCGGCTCGTCTCAGATCGGTTCTCCTCCTCGAGCGACCAGTGGCTCCTCTTTTCCTCTCGGTCGTCTCCAGTAGTGAGAGGGGGAGGGGTGACCGTGAAAGAGGGAGGAGGGTGAGGGCGCTGTCGTTCGGTTTCTGCGAAAAAAGAGAGAGAGAGAGAGAGAGAGAGGAAAAAGGCGGAGTGAACACGGGCCCGGTCCACCGGTGAATCGGCTCCGAACGGCCGACGCGTAGCGTTATAACGAGGAGGTGATAAATTTAGCAGCGCGCGTGCCTCTAACCAAATCTGTGTGTCCACTGCAGCCGGTGACGCGCGAGACCCCGCAGCGCTCCGCGCCCCGACACCGCATGCGAACACCCGGGAGAGCGCGCGCACTCACTCCCTGCAGCCAATCTCATGTTTTCGTCTCATATTCTTTCACTGAGAGAGAAGGAGAGTCACATCGACCTGGGAACCGGAAACGCGGTGTGTCTTTCCCACTCGGGTCAGGCTGAGAATCATGAACGGGACTGTAGTGGCGGAGGAAAGCGCGACAATCCAATCACAACGCATTTCAGAATTAATAAACGGAGATTTCCCAGGCAAAAATAAAGCACGCTTTCCTTCCCTTGTTCCTTTACCCCCCTCCTGAAATGACTTCAAGATACAGGCGCTTCCTGTAGAGACATTATCTACTTTTGAACTTCAGTGCTTAACAGTGGAATCTAAAACCAGCCCATTGGTGTGTGTATTGATATACAGACCCCCAAAGCCAGATAAAGATTTTATTGCTGAATTCTCAGGCTTTCTTTCTTATTATGTGTCAGTGTATGACCGGTTATTAATATTGGGTGATTTTAATATTCATGTTTGCTGCCCAGACAAACCCTTAGTAAGGGAATTCTGTGATGTATTGGACTCTTTTGGCTTCACTCAACACATAGCTCAACCCACCCATACACTGGGCCACACCCTTGACCTCATTTTGTCATATGGTTTCACTGTAGATAATATTATTATTGAGGAGGCTACTTTCTCTGACCACACACCTATCCTATTCAACACAATCCTTCCCAATCCTGTGCAGACCGTCAGAGCTCTTGGTCACTACTCTAGACGCATAAACTCACTCACTACAGCTCAGTTCTCAGATTGCTTTCTCAGTAAGGCTGTTGCTACTACTTTCTCTACAGCTGCATCTGCCTCATCTTGCCCAGATGAACTGATTACTTTATTCCATTCCTCCTGCACATCTATTCTCGATTTAGTGGCTCCTCTTAGTTATAGATGACCACATTTCAAATCTCAGGTCAGATTAGATGAAGCTACCCGCTCTCTTAGGCAGGCCTGCCGGAGAGCTGAAAGAAAATGGAGGAAAGATGGCCTTACTACCTCCTTTGAAATCTTTAAATCTTCATTAAAATCCTTTCAGGCAGCTGCTAAAGCTGCCAGAGCTAAGTATTTCTCTAATATTATTAATCAGCACTCTAACAGACCTAAAATTCTGTTTAACACTATAAACTCAATCATAAACCCAGCACTCTTACCAGTTCTTATTACCAATACTGATGCTTGTGAGAAATTATTGGAATTTTTCATTGACAAGATTAAGAATATTAGAGCTCAGTTCCCCCTCTCACCGCCAACCCCCCTTTATGTCTCCCCTGGCCCTATACCTAGTTTCAGTCAATTTCATAATATTCCCTTGCAGATTTGAAGGACCTAGCCCTATGCATGAAACCAACCTCCTCTCCTGGTGATGCTGTTCCCTCTTATACTATTAAAGAAGCTTTTGATGTAGTTGGTCCCTCCATACAGGTAATTCGTGTATGTCTTCTGGTGTTGTTCCTGCGTGTTTTAAGCATGCAGTTGCCCAACCCCTGCTTAAAAAGCATAACCTGGATGGTAAATGCTTGAGTAATTACCACCCTATCTCTAAGCTCCCTTTCATTTCCAAGGTGCTGGAGAAAGTTGTGCTGTCCCAGCTGCTTCCCTTCCTGTCTGAGTACAACATTCTAGAGCTGTTCCAGTCAGGTTTTAGAGCACTCCACAGTACTGAAACAGCTCTGCTCAAAGTGATTAACAATCTACTGCTCACTCTAGACTCAGGCGAGAATGCAATCTTGGTCCTATTGGACCTTAGTGCAGCCTTTGATACTGTGGACCATGACATCCTCCTCTCTCGTCTTGAGGAGTGGGTAGGCATTAATGGGACAGCACTGCTTTGGTTCAGATCTTATCTAAAACACAGAACCTTTTCTGTATCTCTCGGTTATTTCTCCTCTTCCTCAGCCCCAGTCTCCTATGGGATCCCGCAGGGCTCTATTTTGGGTCCAGTACTTTTCTGTTTGTATATGCTCCCCCTAGGTAACATTATTAGAAAGTATGACATCTCCTTTCACTTCTATGCAGATGATACACAACTGTACCTTCCCTTTAAGTCTAGGGATTCCATACAACCACTATTGGATTGTCTTGAGGACATTAAGTGCTGGATGACCAACAACTTCCTCCAGCTAAATAACGATAAAACTGAGGTTATCATTTTTGGTCCTCCCAAATCTAGATCCTCAGCGGCTGACAAGCTTGCCCATCTCTCTCCATACGTTAAGTCATATGCTAATAACCTAGGTGTCACTCTTGATTCAGAACTCTGCTTTAAAAAGCAGATTAGTACTGTTATTAAGAATAGCTTCTTCCAGTTGAGAATGAGTTCCTGTCTCAAACTTTTTTTATCCTTTGAAGACCTAGAAAAAGTCATTCATACCTTTATTACATCCTGGCTAGATTATTGCAATTCCCTCTATCTTGGTCTCCCCCAGTCTCATTTAATGCATTTACAGTTGGTGCAAAATGCAGCTGCTAGACTGCTGACAGGTACCAAGAAGAGAGAGCACATTACCCCTGTCCTGGCTTCTTTACACTGGCTTCCCATTAGTTTTAGGATCCAATTTAAAGTCCTACTAATAGTCTACAAGGCGCTGCATGGTCAAGCCCCTATGTACATCTCAGATCTCCTGAAACCACCCCCTGCACCTAGGTCCCTTAGATCTGCTGATAAAGGTCTCCTCTATGTGGCCCGGACTCGCCTTAAACAAAAAGGTGATAGGGCATTTGCAGTAGTGGCTCCAAGTCTGTGGAAGTGTTTGCCCCCAGACATTAGATTCGCCCCCTCTATCTCCTCTTTTAAATCCAGACTCAAAACTCACCTCTACTCACTGGCTTTTGCATCGTCTTAGCTGCCCATTCCCTAGTTCTTTTTGTAGTGGGTGCTATTCAATGTTGTTGTTCATTTGTTGTTTGTGTAATTCTGGCCTCTTTGTCTATCTGTCAGTCTTTTGTGTTTGTAATGAGTATTTTTGTTGCAGCTATTAATGTATCTTTTCTTTTGTGTTGTGTTGTGTTTGTGCATTTTACTTCTGATTTCCTAGCTACCCTATGTACAGCACTTTGGTCAGTGTAAACTATTTTAAATGTGCTTTATAAATTAAATTTACTTACTTACTCCTTCATGACCCTGCTAAAGTGTTTAATTTCACTCTAAAAGAGCTGAGGACTGAAAATGTGCTGAAGGTACTGAAGAACAGGGGAAAGGCGAGTTTAGCTTGTGGCTGTCCGAGGTGCTGAAACACTTCAAATTCATTACTGCGTTTTAACATTAAAGGAACAGTCCACCGTACTTCCATAATGAAATATGTTCTTATCTGAATTGAGACGAGCTGCTCCGTACCTCTCCGAGCTTTGCGCGACCTCCCAGTCAGACGCGCTGTCACTCCTGTTTGCAAAGTAGCCAGGCTCAGCATGGCCAACGGTATTTTTTGGGGCTGTAGTTAGATGCGACCAAACTCTTCCACGTTTTTCCTGTTTACATAGGTTTATATGACCAGTGATATGAAACAAGTTCAGTTACACAAATTGAAACGTAGCGATTTTGTATGCTATGGAAAGTGCGCACTATAATGACAGGCGTACTAACACCTTCCGCGCTTCGACAGCGCATTGATACGGAGCTCAGTATCAATGCGCTGTCGAAGTGCGCAGAAGGTGTTAGTACGCCTGTCATTATAGTGCACACTTTCCATAGCATACAAAATCGCTACGTTTCAATTTGTGTAACTGAACTTGTTTCATATCACTGGTCATATAAACCTATGTAAACAGGAAAAACGTGGAAGAGTTTGGTCGCATCTAACTACAGCCCCAAAAAATACCGTTGGCCATGCTGAGCCTGGCTACTTTGCAAACAGGAGTGACAGCGCGTCTGACTGGGAGGTCGCGCAAAGCTCGGAGAGGTACGGAGCAGCTCGTCTCAATTCAGATAAGAACATATTTCATTATGGAAGTACGGTGGACTGTTCCTTTAATCCATTTCAAACACAGGTGCGTGAAGAGTCACGCACATTGAGGTCTCTCTCTCTCACGCACGCGCACACACACACACACACACACACACACACACACACACACACACACACACACACACAAGGGGCTGATCTCAAGTCAAGTCAAGTCAACTTGTCTGTGAAGATTCTCAATCATCCAGGTCATAGTAAACTGTGGGTGGTAGAAAAGGGCAACTGGACTTGCTTGAAGATTCTTGAAAACGTTTCACTAACCCTAGCCTTTCGGACGAGAGGTGAAACGTTTTCAAGAATCTTCAAGCAAGTCCAGTTGCCCTTTTCTACCACCCACAGTCAAGTCAACTTTATTGTCAAATATGCTATACATGCTCGACATACAGCACAGATGAAATATCAGTCCTCTCTGACCCACGGTGCAAACAGGCAATGCAATAAATAAAAAAATAGAATAATTGAAAAAAAAAACAAACAATATAAACAGTAAACACTCTAGATAGGAACTAGACATAAACACTCAAACAATATAAACAGTATAAACAGTATAAATGCTAGATAAGAACAAGACATAGACTAAACACTCAGACAATATAAACAGTGTAAACACTAGATAAGAACTACACACAGACTAAACACTCAAACAGACAATATAAACAGTATAAACACTCTAGATATGAACTAGACGTAGACTAAACACTCATATATATATATATACACATACATATACACACACACACACACACACACACACACTGATCTGAGGTTATTTTTTAGTGTCTGTATGATCACACATGAAGATGAGAACTTAAAGCCCACTGATTTGATCTGAGGTTCAGTCATGTCACACAGTCAGAGTTTAGCAGGTGAACACTCCAGGATACCATATCATCTCTCTCTCTCTCACCCCCCCCCCCCCCCCCCCCAGAGTATCATTAAAGCAAGTCAGACTAATCTAACAGCAACCCACAGCGGGAGAGAGAGAGAGAGAGAGAGAGAGAGAGAGAGAGAAACAGACAGACAGAACACATCTGTTCCTGTGGGAGGACATTTAGTTTGAAACAGTGAGACCCTTGAACATAGACACTTTCTCAACATTCACATTTGTGTATATTACTCGTGTCCTAAAAAATAAATAGTTGGCAGGAAAAAAAAAGCTTGCCAGAAAAAGGGTAGATTAGGGCAGGACTTATCCTAGGGGAAGCAACCAAAAAAAAAAGTCATGTGACCTGCCTGGTCAGGATCATAGTAGTTTAAATTCAGTCACAAGTTCCTACACTATAGGGCCAAAAGTATGTGGACACCTGGCCATCACAACTATATGTTTCTTCCCCAAGCTGTTGCTACAAAGATGAAAGCATGACATAAAAGCAGGACAATGATCCTGTACACACAGCGAGCTCCACGAAGACATGGTGTGTGAAGGTTTGAGTGAAGAACTCAAGTGTCTTGCACAGAGCCCTGACTGACCTCAACTTCACTCAACACTTCTGGGATGAACTGGAACACTGACTGCACTCCAGACGTCCTCATCCAACATCAGTGTCTGATCTCACTAATGCTCTCATAGCTGAATGAACCAGTGGTGGCTGGTAGTCTTTCAAACAGGGGAGGCTGGTCGGTTACGATATTTCCAGATTTTAAAAGAAAAAACACATAAATTTTGCCCATACTCTTGCCTCTGATCTGGCTGATTGCTGGCAGCGTCACAAACTGTGAAATAACAGGTTCTTTTGTCCCATTAGCCTACTGTCCAATATACATGATGGTGGTGTTGGGGGGGAGGGGTATATTTTAACATTTTATATTTTAAAATTGTGGCATGTTGTTTAAAAATTGATCATTATTGAAAGCAGCTCTTTGTCAGGAACCTCAGCAGTAACAGCAGAGTGTTCTGGAATAGGCACAAGCACTGACCTTGGGGAGCCAAACATAGAGCTGGGGGCCACACGTTTCATTCAATGACACTTTCCCTATATTTTACTTATTTTGACTGAGAAATGTTTTATTGACAATTTTGATAACCCTTCACCTTTAATCCAGGTCTGTAGTGTGAAATGTTCTTGGCTGTGTTTTTGTTTAAAAATGTTTTCCAAATTGTAGCTGTGTTTAATTCATATCCAGAAAAATATATATTCCAATATAATATACTCAGCATAAACATTTTAAATAGATTCTATATTTTTGGTCCATCCATGACATATTACTAAAGTAGCCTATTTACTGTTGTTGATGTGGGTCACTTGCTGTTAGCCAATTCACTTTCTCGTACCAGGAGAGCTGAAAGGAACGAGTATTATTCCCTACCTTTTTCACCAAGTCAATTTGAGGTGTTGGTCTACCCTGCTCTTTAATTTTAATTTTTTCCTCGAAAGGAAGACTGGCAAATGGCTTCGCCAAAATTAAATCAGCAATGCTTGGCATCCGCGCGCAGCTTTCTTGCTAGCTGACTAGCCCCCTCAAGTTCAAGTTCAGTCACTCAAATAAATGACATTTCTGGAACTAAGATAGCAAACTTGACAACACTATATTTACAATGAAAATATATACAAACTAAAAAAGCTGGTAGAAACCGTATGTAATGAATGAAATCGAAATGTAAGCTGATCTCTTACAATACACCACAGCACTTGCGAATACGCATGGGACTGAACTGAAATTCACCGCTGCCTGTCTATAGTTGAAACGAGCTGTCAATCAAAGAAAATATCTGGCCTCTTTCACCAAATCACCAGTCTCCTCGCGGAAACTGCCATGTCCCTCCCACTGTGAGGCTGGGAGTCCGTGGGCAGGCATTTTCACAGTATTTATCCAATAATCGTCTTGCATTTTGAGATTGACAAGCGCATAGCTCCCAAATGCCGTTGAAGTCCACTGAGGCTGGGAGTCCGTGAGACTCCGTGGGAGGGCATTTTCGCAGTATTTGTCCAATAATCGTCTTGCATTTTGATATTGAAAGCGCATAGCTCCCAAATGCCATTGAAGTCCACTGAGGCTGGGCTGCATCGCGCTGTCACGAGGGGGGAAAAACTCACGCACACATTAGGCGAACTGGGGAAAGTTATAATGGAATGATTTCGCACTGTAGTTGGGTTGAGCACATATATTTCTATGATTCTGGATCTGAAATAGCAATGTTATAAGGTCGGCTATAACATAAGCCTAGCGCAATTCATCCTACATGATGTTCATCATTTTTAGAGGAGGCTGAGCCTCCCTCGTTGTCTTAGAGCAATCGCCCGTGGAATGAACACATATCCCCACAGCCACACCCAAAAATCAAGTGGAAAGCCTTCCCAGAAGAGTGGCTCATCAGCATCATCAGATGCTGAGCCTAGGTTGGCATTCTCCATTTCCACTGGTCATTAGCAGTACCCTTCAGGGTCCATGGAGCCCCCAACCTTCCGGTGAGCCTTCCAGTGCCTCATAGATTTTTCTGTAGAGTCACTGAGCCTACTGTGGAGTACCTGGATGATGTGGTCATTCATTTGGCAACCTGGTTAGACCTCGTTTCTGCTGAGGGAGGTGCTTGGGGCCGCTCCAGAATTTGGGACTCACAGCTAACCCCACAAATGCCACCTGGGGCTACTGGAGGCACAATACTTTGGATTTCATATCAGGAGAGGTCTGCTCAATCCTCAGGAAAAGAAGATCCAAACAGTAAAATAATACCCTTGACCCATTTCCCAAAACCAGATATGTGCCTTTTTAGTGTTAGTGGGTTATCAGAGGCTCATTCCTCACTTCTCCTCACTAGCATACCCCATCTGAGGTCTCATAATGAAGGGACAGCCTAACAAAGTCAGCTGGACAGAGAAGGCTAAGGAGGTGTTCCAGACCCTTAAGTAGGCCCTAACTAGCTCTGCTGTCCTGCAAAGCCCCAATTCCAAAATTGATGTGCTGAACAGATGTGTTAAACAACTTAGAGGATGGCACCTTTGGAGGCAGACCACCCAATTTTTAGGTGAGCAAAAGTACTAGAACAGATAGTCTTGAAGTAAATTAAAGTAAATATTAATATTTGGTTGAATATCCCTTGCTTGCAATAACTGCATCAACCTGGTGACACACTGACATCAGCAAACTAATGTGTTCTTCTTCTGTGATGCTTTTCCAGGCTTGTACCACAGCTTCTTTCAGTAGTTGTTTGTTTTGGGGGGTTTATCCTCTTCAGGAGGTGAAATGCCGCTCAGTCGGGTTAAGGTCTAGTTATTGACTCAGCCAGTCTAAAACCTTCCACTTTTCCCCTGATGAAGTCTGTTGTAGTGTTGGCAGTGTGTTTTGGCTCATTGTCTCGATTTCTCAGTAAATTGTCAAGCAGAATGTTTCTGTAGACTTCTGAATTCATTCTGCTGCTACCATCATGAGTTCCATCATCAATAAAGATTAGTGAGTCTGTTCTGGAAGCAGCCATGCAAGCCCCAGCCATGACACGACCACCACTGTACTTCACCCATGAGTTCGTTTGTTTTGGATTATGAGCAGATCCTTTCTTTCTCCACACCTTGACCTTTTCATCACTTTGGTAAAGGTTCATCTTGTCTGTTATTAACTTCTGTTGTTTTCCTTGGTTGACCTGTTCGATGTCCGATTGTTAGTACACCAGTGGTTTCTTTCTTTTTCAGGACATTCCAAATGCCCCTGGTTTTTTTTCAGCTTCAAAAGGACTTGCTTTTCTCCCATAGACAGCTCTCTGGTCTTTATACAGGTTTGTCCTTTTTAATAACAAATGGAATCTTCACAGGCAAAACCCAGGGGCTCACAACAAGAGTAGACATTCAGAGCTATTAACTGTTTAAACAATCAATCTCCTAGGGTTCACCTGGGCAACAAGAAACATCAATGTCTTCCATCTGCGAAGTATCCACTGCATCCTGGGCATATCGTGGCAAGACAAAGTGCCCAACACCGAGGCCCTGTCCCTAGCTGGCCTTCCCAGCATGTATACCCTCCTCAGGCAACGCAGATTGCATTGGCTGGGCCATGTGCACCACATGCAAGATGGGCGCATCCCAAAAGACCTCCTCTATGGAGAACTGGCAGCCGGAAGGTGAAGCACAAGACGCCCACAGCTGCGATACAAGGATGTCTGCAAGAGAGACATGCGAGCACTTGACATCAACGTCAAGATCTGGGAGGACCCTGCAGCTGACCGCACAAGGTGGAGGAGCACCCTGAACCAACACCTCAAGATAGGGGAAGAGAAGCTGATGAACGCTGCAGCAGAAAAGTGAGCACGCAGTAAGGAGAGCAACAACTCCAACAGACCAGAGATCATCTACATATGTGACCTATGCGACAGAGACTGTCACTCCCCCACAGGCCTCTACAGCCACAAGAGGTGCTGCCCCATTTGAGCAGATAGCCAGGATTAGGATGTGAACTCATGGTCAATCATGACCGACAGAGGCCTGCTAATGCTCCTAGGGTTCACCTGGGCAACAAGAAACATTCAGTCATGTTTTAATATTTTTGATCACTTGAAAAATGGGTGCTGTAGCAGTTCGTATGGGTAGAGCACAGAAAGACGGCAGGCCAGGATTAAGTTCCACAAAGAAACTTTTTATTTTACTTAATTTAGCTTTTCAGCTTTTACTCACTCACACTATCACATACTCTACACACACACACACACACACACACACACATTGTGGTTGGGAGGGAGCCTCCTTCCTCTGCTCTCGCTCTCTCTCCTTATATAGGGCGTGGTCACTGGGGAAGACACACAAACACAGATTAACCAACATCATCAGGTGCAGTGATTCTGCCACTTATCTTCCCTGACTCCGCCCTCCGGTCACAGACCGACACTTGACCACGCCCCTGCTGCCACATACCCCCACCGCCCGACTCAGGCCGGGCAGCCATCCGGCCTGCAGCTGACTCCCCCCCCCCCTTGATGGGAGAGGAAGTCCGCCACGACCATCTGCGCCCCCAGCCTGTGGACCACCTTGAAACTAAAGGGCTGGAGTGCCAGATACCAACAGGTGAGCCGCGCGTTGGCATCCTTCATGTGGTGGAGCCACTGGAGGGGCATGTGGTCCGAACAGAGGGTGAAAGAGCGCCCCAGGAGGTAGTAGCGGAGGGTGAGGACCGCCCACTTGATCGCCAGGCACTCCTTTTCGATGGTGCTGTAGTGCCCCTCATGCACCGACAGCTTCCTGCTTATGTACAGGATGGGGCGGTTCTCCCCCTCCACCTCCTGGGACAGAACAGCCCCCAGCCCTCTGTCCAATGCATCCATCTGCAACGTAAAGGGGAGAGAAAAGTCAGGGGTTTGTAACAGTGGCCCCCGCACAGTGCAGCCTTCACCTCAGAGAAAGCCCGCTGGCATTGCTCCGTCCACTGGACCGGATCTGGCGCTCCCTTTTTAGTCAGATCAGTCAGCGGGCTGGTGACATCCGAATAATTAGGTATAAACCTATGATAGTAGCCAGCCAGCCCCAGGAACTGTCTCACCCCCTTTTTGGTCTTGGGCCTCGGGCAGGCCGCAATTGCTGCTGTCTTGTTAATTTGGGGACGCACCAGACCATTGCCCAAGTGGAAGCCCAGATACCGTACTTCCACCCGCCCAATTGCACACTTCTTCGGGTTGGCTGTGAGACCCACCCGCCTCAGCAACCTAAGGACGGCCCTCAGGTGTTGTAGGTGCCGCGGCCAGTCATTACTATAAATAATGATATCGTCTAGGTACGCGGCCGCATAGGTGGCGTGGGGGTGGAGGACCCTATCCATCAGTCGCTGGAACATAGCGGGCGCCCCAAACAGCCCAAAAGGAAGTGTGACGAACTGGTGTAAGCCAAACGGTGTGGAAAAGGCCATTTTTTCTCGGGATAATGGAGTCAAGGGGATCTGCCAATAACCCTTTGTCAAATCCAGTGTCGAGTAAAAGTGAGCCGTGCCTAGTCGATCGAGCAACTCATCAATACGAGGCATTGGGTATGCGTCGAATTTAGACACCACGTTGACTTTTCTATAGTCTACACAGAACCGGACCGACCCATTGGTCTTGGGTACCAAGACCACCGGGCTGCTCCAGTCACTGTGGGACTCCTCAACGATGCCCATTTCGAGCATGGCCTTGAGTTCTTCCCAAACCACTTTTTTCTTGTGTTCAGGTAGCCTGTAAGGGCAGCTGCGCACTACCACCCCGGGGGCATCTCAATGTGGTGCTCTATGATGTCAGTGTGGCCAGGCAGGGGCGAGAACACGTCTGAAAACTCAGTCTGCAACCGGGCAACCTCCGCAAGTTGGGTCGGGGAGAGGTGGTCTCCACAGGGGACCGGAGAGGTACGCGATGCCAATGTTCCCTTTTGAACCACCAGCCCCAGCTCTGCCTTCTCTGGAACCACCGACACCAACGCCACGGGGACCTCCTCGTTCCAGAGTTTGAGCAGATTGAGGTGGTAAACCTGTAGCACCCCACCCCTGTCCGTTTGCCTCACCTCATAGTCGACGTCCCCGATTCGCCGTGTAACCTCAAAGGGTCCTTGCCACTTGGCAATTAATTTGGCGCTTAATGTGGGCAACAGTACAAGAACTTTATCTCCCGGTGCAAACTCCCTAAGGCGCGTACCCCTGTTGTACAGGCAGGTTTGCCGTTCTTGGGCCTGCCGCAAATTCTCCTGGGTTAGGTGTGTGAGTGTGTGGAGTTTTGCACACAGGTCCATAATGTATTGAATTTGATTTTTACTGGGCGAAGGTCCCTCCTCCCAATTTTCTCGCAGCACATCTAGAATGCCGCGCGGCTTACGCCCATATAACAATTCGAACAGGGAGAACCCCATGGAGGCTTGGGGGACCTCTCGCACTGCAAATAAGAGTTCGAGCCATTTATCCCAATTACGTGCATCCTCACTTACGAATTTTTTAATTATATTTTTGAGGGTGCGATTAAACCGTTCAACTAAACCGTCCATTTGTGGGTGATAAACGCTGGTGCGGATCGGCTTAATACCTAATAACCCATACAGTTCGCTCAGTGTATGTGACAAACGAGGTGCCTTGGTCAGTCAGAATCTCTTTCGGGATTCCAACTCGGGAGATGACGCGGAAGAGTGCTTCCGCAATACTGCGTGCTGAGATATTGCGAAGAGGCGCTGCTTCCGGGTATCGTGTTGCATAGTCCACCAGAACTAAAATAAAGCGGTACCCTCATGTTGACCGATCTAATGGCCCAACGAGATCCATCCCAATTCTTTCGAACGGGGTCTCGATTAATGGGAGAGGGAGCAAAGGCGCTTTTGGAATGGCCGCTGGATTTACCAACTGGCATTTGCAGCACGCCATACACCACCTACGGACATCGCCGCAAATCCCTGGCCAATAGAACCGGGCTATTAGTCGGGCTAATGTCTTATCCTGCCCCAAGTGTCCAGCCATGGGATCAAAGTGAGCCGCCTGGAATACCAATTCCCAGCGGCTCTTTGGAATCAAAAGCTGTGTGACTTGCTCTTTAGTCTGAGTGTCCTGCGTCACTCGGTATAACCTATCCTTCATAATAGAAAAATAGGGGAAGGATGGGGTAGAGTTTGGCTGGAGCGTTTGACCATCGATTACTCTCACTTGGTCAAACGCATGCCGCAGAGACTCATCTTGCGATTGCTCTAACGGGAAATCCCCAAGGGATTCCCCGAGAGAGGGAGGAGGAGCCTGCTGCTCCTCACTCTGACACGGAGATGACGTAGACAGCTCTGTGACAGCTGCTCCCGCCAAAGCGACACCGGGACCTCCCCCTGCTGAATTACGGCAGGACCCACTCTTCACTAGATGGCTCATTAACTCCCCGAATCCCGGCCAATCAGTCCCCAAAATTATCGAGTGGGTGAGGCGAGGATTAGCCGCTGCCTTTACTCTAAATTTTTCCCCTCGGAAAAGAATGTGGACTGACACTAAAGGGTAGCTGTGAACATCCCCGTGCACACACAACACCTTCACCCCCTGTGCTCCCCCCAATGCCTCGTCTTGCACCAGGCTTTGGTGAATTGAGGTCTGATTACAGCCCAAGTCCACCAACGCCTGATATGTATCCCCTTGGATACTCACCAGTATACGATACGCTCCGGCCTGATCGAGGGCGGCTCCTGGCGCATCGGGGATCCAAACCACCACGCCCACTTCCATTGCCGAGCACTGCTGTTGGAGGTGGCCCAGCTCCCTGCAGCGCCAGCAAACCGGCCCGGGCTTCCTCTCTGCACTGGTGCTCTGGGGCTCACTCACCTGGGGGGGGGGACACAGACACAGAAGGGAAAAACAGGAGGGCACCGCAGGTGCGACGGGCCGGCTGGGGTGGGGCCGGCCCCCGCCTCCGCGGTGGGGGAACGGGGCAAGGACAAGACACAGGAGGAGAGGGGGGAGAGAGAGAGAGAAGAGGGAAGAAGAGGATGTCCGCTGTCCTGCTGTCGGAACACCCGCCAAATGGTCCTCCGCCAACTCAATGGCCTGATCCAGCGAGGCCGGGCGGTGGCACTGGACCCACTCCGTGGTTCCCTCTGGTAGGCAGGCGATGAACTGCTCCAGTACCACCTGATAGATGATAAATAACCAAAACAGGCCACACACAACAACTCACGGATCACCTAAACTCCATAGACAAGACAGGCAACATAAAATTCACACACGAAGAGGAAATAGACAAGACAATAGCTTTTTTGGACCTAAAAATACACCACACAGAAGAAGGGAACATTAGAATTACAACATACAGAAAATCTACACACACCGACCAATATCTTCTCTGGACATCTGAGCATCCCATCGCACACAAAATGTCAGTAATCAGAACACTATACGACCGAACACAGAACATCACGGAGGAGAAAGACAGACAGGAGGAGGAACAACACATCCAACAGGCATTAAAAAACTGCCAATATCCACCGTGGGCAATCCGAAAAGGAAAACTACAGACACAAACAAAGGAAAAAAAACAAACAAGAAAAAACACCGAAAAAACAAACCGGGGCTTTGTCACACTACCATACATAAAAGGAGTCACAGAATGCATCCAACGATCCATGAGGAAATATCATATCAACACCCCGGTCAAACCATACAAGAACCTCCGACAGTTGCTAGTTCACCCCAAAGACAAAATACAACCGGACAACAAATGCAATGTCATCTATGAAATCCCTTGCCGTTCATGTAACAAAGTCTATATTGGTGAAACGGGCAGATGCTTCCATACACGAAGGAAAGAACACCAAATAGAATGTGAGAAAGAAACAACAAAAAGACACACAAGATCTGAAAAAGAAAAAGCACACCAAGAAAACCTAAAAATCAGCCATTTCAGACCACTGCAAACGATAAAATCACATAATGAATTGGGAAGAGGCCAGAGTCATTCGCGCTGAAGAAAATAGATACAAGCGTTGGATTTTAGAGGCAGTGGAGATACGCAAGCGGGCACAAAGGACGATAAACCGGGATGAGGGAGCGTACGCGCTGTCACACACCTGGAGCACCGTCCTGGGGGAGCGACCTGACAGCAGGAGGCGTGGACTACCTGTCAAATCGGACAGGACGTTCACGCCTCCGTAACGTAACATCAGCTGATAAGGTACGTCACCACCTGACATCTGGTGACAGTTCTGAGGAAGGTGGAAGTTTCACGCTGAAACTGTTAACAAGGTAATGATCTCAAAATCCTTGTCTAAGAAACGAACTTAAAAAGGTATATGCACCTATTCTTTCATGCAGTTTTCTAATCAGCTAATCATGTGACAGCAGTGTCTCATCTCATTATCTCTAGCTGCTTTACCCTGTTCCACAGGGTCACAGGCAAGCTGGAGCCTATCCCAGCTGACTACGGGCAAAAGGCGGGGTACACCCTGGACAAGTCGCCAGGTCATCACAGGAGCTAATCATGTGACAGCAGTGTAATGCAAAAAATCTTGCAGATATGGACAGCAGCTTCAGGTAATTTTCACATCATCCATCAGAATGAAGAAAAAATATGATTTTGACTGTGGCATAGTAGTTGGTGCCAGACAGGCTGGTTTGAGTCTAACTGCTGATATCTGAAGATTTTCATTCACAACATTCTCTTGAGTTTACTCAGAAAGGTGCAATAAGGAAAAACATCTGGTGAGCAGCAATTTTGTGGACAGAAATGCGTTGTTTATGAGAGAGATCAATGAACGGGCAGATTGGTTCAAGCTGACAGAAAGATGACAATAACTCAGATGACCATGCTGTACAAATGTGGTGAGTAGAAAAGCATCTTAAAATATCCAAAGTGTTGAACCTTAAGGCAGATGGGTTACAACAGCAGAAGACCACATCAGGGACCACGGATCCAACCTGCCTTGTGTCAACGGTCCAGGCTGGTGGAAATAGTGGAACAGTGAATGCTTTCTTAGCACACTTTGGGCCATTTATACAAACCAGTCATGGCTTCAATGCACAGTGTGTTTGAGTGTTGTTGCTGACCATGTGCATCTAATGAGTTCAACGTTCTTCAGTGGCCTTCCCAGTCACCAGATCTGAATCCAAAAGAAAAATTCAGGTTAAACAAACAAACAAACAAACAAACAAACAAACAAACAAACAAACACATTTGTGGTAGAATGGGACATTCACAGCATGAAAGTAGACCTGAAAAATCTGCAGAAACTGTGTGATACAATCATGTCAACATGGAGCAGAATCTCAAAGGACTGTTTTCAACATCTTGTGGAATCCATGCCATAAAGAACTGAAGCTGTTTTGAGAACAAAAGGAGGGCCTACCCTACCCTACCCTACACTACACTACAGGCATGTAGCAGACGCTCTTATCCAGAGCGACATACACCACACCACGGGCGATTGCTCTAAGACAACGAGGGAGGCTCAGCCTCCTCTAAAAATGATGAACATCATGTAGGATGAATTGCGCTAGGCTTATGTTATAGCCGACCTTATAACATTGCTATTTAATAATAATAATAATACATTTTATTTATAAGCGCCTTTCAAGGTACCCAAGGACACTGAACAGTAGAAAACAAACAAAAGCAGAACAATAAAATAACAATAATAAAATAATAAGAAATCAATAACAACAATAACGTTATTAAAAATCAAAGAGAAAAAGCCAAGCTAAAGAGATGTGTTTTTAGCTGTTTTTTAAAAGAGGACAGTGTTGAGCATTGGCGTAACACTAGTGGCAGGACATTCCACAGCTTTGGGCCATTTACACTGAAAGCTCTGTCACCCATAGAACAGAGCCGAGAGTAAGGGACTGCTAATAGGTGGGCATCTGTAAAGCGAAGATTTAAAGGTAACTGATATGGAGTTAGGAGATTTGATAAATAGGGAGGGGCCAGGTTATGTAGGGATTTGTAAACAAGTAAAATAATTTTGTACTGAATGCGGTATTTAACTGGGAGCCAGTGCAGGTTGTATAGAACAGGCGTGATATGATCCCAGGGCCTGGTGTGAGTGAGTACCCTAGCAGCTGAGTTTTGGACATATTGCAGCCTATTTAGTCGCTTGGCTGGGATGCCATCAAGCAGGGCATTGCAGTAGTCCAGTCTTGAGGTGACAAAAGCATGTATAAGTGTTTCAGCTGCTGATGAAGTCAAGGAGGGATGGACACTTTTCAGGTGAAAAAAAGCTGTTTTTAGTGATACTTTTAATGTGTGAATCAAAAGAGAGAGTACAGTCCAGAATAACACCCAAATTTCTTAATTCAACAGTAGTGGAAGTGAAATAACCAGGAATAGATAGCTGTGAGTGCTCCAGTTTTTTCAAGATAGAAGGGGTGGAAATGAGGATGGCTTCTGTTTTGTTTTGATTTAATTTAAGAAAATTCTGCACCATCCAGTTGTTAACAGCATTTAGACAGTTGACGAGATTGGACGGAGGGAGTGGGTGAGAGGGTTTGGTATGAATATAAATTTGTGTGTCATCTGCATAACAGTGAAAGTTAAGCCCATAATGCTGCATTATGTGGCCAAGAGGAAGGATGTATATTACAAATAATAAGGGTCCCAAGACAGAACCCTGAGGGACACCATGAAGGAGGGGTGATTTCGGGGATCTAAATTCTCCAATTGACACAAACTGTTCTCTCATGGTAAGATAAGATTTAAACCAGGCTAAAGAAGAACCAGTGATACCAAGCAGAGTTTCTAAGCGGCTCAATAAAAGATTGTGACATACAGTGTCAAAAGCTGCTGTAAGGTCGAGGAGAACAAGTATACTGACATGGCCAGTGTCAGCAGCTAACAGCAAATCATTGACAACCTTGACCAGGGCAGTCTCGGTGCTGTGCATGGCCCTAAACCCCGACTGAAACTTCTCCCAAAGATTATATTGAGTTAAATGCTCTTGGAGCTGATTGGCAAAAATACGCTCAAGGACTTTTGCAATGAAGGGAAGATTGGAAATGGGGCGATAATTTTTAAAATCATCAATAGCTGCTCCAGGTTTTTTCAAGACAGGAGTGATAGCTGCTGTTTTGAGAGCCTGAGGGACTAATCCAGTTGAAAGGGACGAGTTTATTATCTTAACCAGCAGGGGACAGAGAACTGGCAGGCAAATCTTGACCAAAGAGGTGGGCATAGGGTCGAGGAGGCAGGTGGTAGGCCTGGATTTAGATAATAAGCCAAAGACATACTGCTCATCAACTAATGAAAAAACAGAGAAAGCTCCAACTGGTGGTGGACAGGAAAAGGGGACATTAGAGGGAGTGATGGAAGTGGATTTGATCGGTAGAGTTGATTTTATTTTGGAAAAATTCAAGAAATTTACAGCAAAGATCAGTGGAAGGAGTAAGAGGAAAATTTTTAGCAGGCAAAAGTTTGTTTACAGTAGAAAAAAAGCACTCTGGGGTTTCCTTGGCCTCTAGAAATAATGGTGGTGTAATGGCCATTAGTTAGTTTCAGATCCAGAATCATAGAAGTATATGTGCTCAACCCAACTACAGTGCGAAATCATTCCGTTATAACTTTCCCCAGTTCGCCTAATGTGTGCGTGAGTTTTTCCCCCTCGTGACAGCGCGATGCAGCCCAGCCTCAGTGGACTTCAATGGCATTTGGGAGCTATGCGCTTTCAATCTCAAAATGCAAGACGGTTATTGGACAAATACTGCGAAAACGCCCGCCCCACGGATTCCCAGCCTCAGTGGACTTCAATGGCATTTGGGAGCTATGCACTTTCAATATCAAAATGCAAGATGATTATTGGACAAATACTGCGAAAATGCCCGCCCACAGACTCCGAGCCTCACAGTGGGAGGGACATGGCAGTTTCCGCGAGGAGACTGGTGATTGGTGAAAGCAGCCGGATATTTTCTTTGATTGACAGCTCGTTTCAAATATAGACAGGCAGCGGTGAATCTCAGTTCAGTCCCATGCGGATTCGCAAGTGCTGTGGTGTATTGTAAGAGATCAGCTTACATTTCGATTTCATTCATTACATACGGTTTCTACCAGCTTTTTTAGTTTGTATATATTTTCATTGTAAATAAAGTGTAAATATAGTGTTGTCAAGTTTGCTATCTTAGTTCCAGAAATTTTGTTTATTTGAGTGACTGAACTTGAACTTGAGGGGGCTAGTCAGCTAGCAAGAAAGCTGCGCGCGGATGCCAAGCATTGCTGATTTAATTTTGGCGAAGCCATTTGCCAGTCTTCCTTTCGAGGAAAAAATTTAAATTAAAGAGCAGGGTAGACCAACGCCTCAAATTGACTTGGTGAAAAAGGTCGGGAATAATACTCGTTCCTTTCAGCTCTCCTGGTACGAGAAAGTGAATTGGCTAACAGCAAGTGACCCACATCAACAACAGTAAATAGGCTACTTTAGTAATATGTCATGGATGGACCAAAAATATAGAATCTATTTAAAATGTTTATGCTGAGTATATTATATTGGAATATATATTTCTCTGGATATGAATTAAACACAGCTACAATTTGGAAAACATTTTTAAACAAAAACACAGCCGAGAACATTTCACACTACAGACCTGGATTAAAAGTGAAGGGTTATCAAAATTGTCAATAAAACATTTCTCAGTCAAAATAAGCAAAATATAGGGAAAGTGTCATTGAATGAAATGTGTGGCACCCAGCTCTATGTTTGGCTCCCCAAGGTCAGTGCTTGTGCCTATTCCAGAACACTCTGCTGTTACTGCTGAGGTTCCTGACAAAGAGCTGCTTTCAATAATCAATTTTTAAACAACATGCCACAATTTTAAAATATAAAATGTTAAAATATACCCCTCCCCCCCAACACCACCATCATGTATATTGGACAGTAGGCTAATGGGCCAAAAGAACCTGTTATTTCACAGTTTGTGACGCTGCCAACAATCAGCCAGATCAGAGGCAAGAGTATGGGCAAAATTGATGTGTTTTTTCTTTTAAAATCTGGAAATATCGTAACTGACCAGCCTCCCCTGTTTGAAAGACTACCAGTCGCCACTGCACCACACCCAGAGCAACCTGGAGAGAAGTTGGGGGTTCTGTGCCTTGCTCAAGGGTACTTCAGCCATTCCTGCTGGTCCAGGAATCAGTGACCTTTTAGTCCCAAAGCTGCTTTTCTAACTGTTAACCACTGGGCCTACCCAGTATTAGTATAGTGTTCCTAATAAAGTGCTCAGTGAGTGTATATTCTCCAATTATATTGACTGATTAGATATACCTGGTTTCTCAGGTAGGTCATGTTGTCTGTACTGCTTTTTCATTGAGGTTGTATATGCACATGAGTTTTAATACCACTGCTATGCTGTTGACTCTCAACTCATTGTCTATTTTCCTCCTTTAGACACTCATATTTCTACACAGATCTCAGCATATTTGACAAACATCCCTTCAGGGACGGTG
Source organism: Neoarius graeffei (assembly GCF_027579695.1). Taxonomy (NCBI): domain Eukaryota; kingdom Metazoa; phylum Chordata; class Actinopteri; order Siluriformes; family Ariidae; genus Neoarius; species Neoarius graeffei. The sequence continues at coordinate 190,823 of NC_083588.1, forward strand.
GCTGAATTTAAAGCGGCTGTACAGTCCTGGCAGAATCAATGTCAGAACAAATCTAACTGGAGCGCATTAAGGTGGGGTGGGGGGGTGGGGGGTTAAATTGCTGTTCTTGACAATATGATTTTGCTGTCAACCACCACACCAACCCAGTTCCAATGTCAAAACATGCTGCAAAGTCTTTCACTCACACACACACACACACACACACACACAGCACTGTGTGTGTCATTAAAATATAATTTGAAATAGACTATATACTCATCTTTTACCGAATAAATTCAGACAGACCCAAAAATCCTTCAACATTTTGCATAATAATCGTGAAAGCCATAAAGTGAATTAAATGAATGACTTTAGAAGAGTTGCAGGTGATGAGTGAAACATATTCGTGTCAATTGATGTCTGACTTACTGATACTCACCATTCTTTATGCACATGTTTATCTTGAAGGAATGACAAAGTTCAAAGTTCAAACACTTTATTTTCATTGTTAAGGCACAATGAAATTTCTTTTGTGCTAGTCCCAAAGGTACAAAAAATTAGGGTGCAAAATATTAAGACAAATATAACAAAAACACAGCACTTATTTAGCAAATTCCTGAGAGCTAAGAAAGGTGATAAATAAATAAATAAATAAATATACACAAAATGAACATAAATACACTTAACAGAAATGATATGAAAATCAAGCAATATGTACAGATTGTGGATTGAATAGAAAAACAATGTATTGCACGTGTCATATCTCAGACTGTAGAGATATCAGAATTCAATAAGTTTATTGCAGTTAGAAGGAAACTGTTTTTAAGTCTGTTGGTACGTGTGCGTATTAGATCTGAAGCACCTGCCTGATGGGAGGAGCTTAAACAAGTGATGTGTGGGGTGAGTGACGTCTTTTATAATGTTTTTGGCCCTCCTGACACAGCAAGTGTTGTGTAGCAGATCCAGAGATGGCAGCTCAGTGCCAGTGATGTCCTGTGCTGTTTTCACAAGACGCTGTAGGGCTTTTCTGGCAGCTTTGGTGCAGCTGCTGTACCAGGAAGTCATACAGTTCGTTAATATGCTTTCTATGGTGCACCTATAGAAATTGACCAGCAACTTCTGGGGGAGATTGACTCTCCTTAATCTCCTCAGAAAGTAGAATCGTTGTTGTGCTTTGCCTACTACCACTGAGGTAGTATCAGTCCAGGAGAGGTCCTCCGTGATGGTCACTCCCAGAAACTTGAAGCTGGAGACTCTCTTCACAGCCTCTGCTCTGATGGTTACTGGGCTGTGTGCTATCTTTTTGGAGGTCCTGAAGTCTACAATGATTTCTTTGGCCTTCTTGGTGTTCAAGACCAGGTTGTTGGTGTCACACCACGCTGCCAGGTTCTGAACCTCCTTTCTGTATGCAGCTTCATTGTTCTTAGTTATAAGCCCAATGACTGTCGTATCCACGGGCGCAGATAGAGGGTGGGATGGGTGGGATTCGTCCCACCCAGATTTAAATTCACCTCGTTCGGTCCCCCCCACTTATAGGGAGGAAAAAACATCTATGCTGTCTTTCTTTGCATAAGGCAAACCTCACGGAAAAATCAAAAGACTAATTACCATTCGGTTTATTGAGGTGCACAGCAGTACATACATAGTTGCAACAACTCACATAAAACAAAACAAAGACTGATATTCGGTTGGTTGAGCTGCGCAGACTGCACAGGTTGTGAGCTCGAGCTTGGTTGCTATGGTTACCCACAACAAGTTTGACAGGCATATCGGGGACAGCTCCTAGTTCAGGACCCCAACACGGCATGATGAAGGGTGCCTAACCGAAAAGGCAGAAAACGATTGCATCGTTTTTTCAAAAAACAACGACTAAGTAAACTGTGCCTTACTTTATCACATCATTGTCCCCCCCAGTTCAAAAAACGTATCTGCGCCCCGGTCGTATCATCCGCAAACTTAACAATAATGTTCGATTTGTGGGTGGGTTGACAGTTGTGGGTGAAAAATGCATAGAGGAGGGGGCTCAGCACACAGCCTTGTGGTACGCCGGTACTCAGGATGAGGATGGAAGACGTACGTCTGCCAAGCCTGACAGACTGGGGGCGATTGGTCAGAAAGTCCAGTAACCATTTGCATATGTATGGAGTTAGTCCTAGTGCAAACAGTTTGTTGATCAGCTGGCTCGGCACGATGGCATTGAATGCTGAGCTGTAGTCAACAAACAGCATCCTAAGCTAGGTATTGGACTCCTCCAGGTGCAAAAGGGTTACATGAAGAGTCACACAGATGATGTCCTCAGTCAATCTGTTTGCCCGGTAGGCAAACTGGTGTTGGTCGAGATCAGCTGGGATAGAGTCTTTGATGTGGGTGATTATCAGCCACTCAAAGCACTTAGCAATAACAGGGGTAAGAGCGACTGGACAATAATCATTGAGACAGGTTATTGTGTGTTTTTTGGGGATGGGAACAATGGTTGCTGATTTCAGGCATGTGGGAACTGTGCATAAGGAGAGAGAGAGAGGTTGAATGTGTGTGTGAGTACTTCTGCTAGTTGGTCAGCACAGGCCTCAAGCACACGTCCTTGTATGCCATCAGGACCTGCTGCTTTCCTTGTGTTAATGCTGCAGAGTGTCCGTCGTACTTGATGTGTGTGTAGGACAAGGGGCTGTGAGTCTCCTGTCAGATTGATGCTGACAGGAGGCTGGTTATTGTCTTTGTCAAATCGAGCAAAGAAAGCGTTGCGCTCCTCTGCTAGGTTATTACTGTTCTTGAATGGCGTGTTCTGCATGTCATTTTTCTTTTTGTAATCCGCGATTGATCTGATGCTTTGCCACATCCGCCGCGTATTGGAGTTGTTGCCAAAGTCCTCTTCAATCTGTTGTTTGTATTTGTGTTTTGCTGACCTGATGCCTCTCTTCAAATTTGCCCTGGCGGTACTGTAAGCTGAAGGATCTCCTGATTTGAAGGCTGTGTCCCTAACCCTGAGCAGCTCTTTTACCTCGCTGTTCATCGATGGTGTAGCAGCAGGGGCGTGGCCAAGCAGCAGTCTGTGAATGGAGGGTGGGGTCGGGGAAGGTAAGTGGCTAAGCCATTCCACCTGCTGTCAATTAGTGTGTGTGTTTCAGGGATGGAGCATAAAAGGAGAGAGAGAGCAGAGAAAATGAGCTCTCTCCCTGACCACGATGCATGTGTGAGTGAGTAAGTGAAAGCAGAAAAGCTGAATAAAGTGCTTGGCTTTAAACTTCAACTCTCACCTGCCGTGCTTCTGTGCTCCACCCACATCAGGAAGTGCTACACATGGTTTTTCATTTGGGTACACTTTGATCCTTTCGTTAACAGTCACATTATCCACAGAGAAGTTAATATATGACAGCACAGATGAAGCATATGTGTCCAAGTCTGTCTGATGGGAGAATATATTCCAGTCTGTGTGCTCAAAGCAGTCTTGGAGCTGGCAGCCTCTGACCAGACTTTAACCATCCTGCTGGTTGGTTTCACACTGTTAACAAGGGCTTTATGTGCAGGGACAAGAAACAAAGAGAGGTGGTCTGATTGTCCAAGGTGGGAACAGGGTATCACCGTGTAGGCATCTTTTATGTTTGTGTAAACATGATCCAAGGTGTTTTCCCCTCTGGTTTTGCACTTCACAGGTTTGTAAAATCTAGGAAGTACATTCTTGAGGTGTACTTGGTTAAAATCCCCGGCGATGATAAAAACTCTGTCCACATGTATGTTCTGTTGTTTACTGATGACATCATATAACTGCTCCTGCTCTAGTTTAACAGTAGCCTGTGGTGGTATGTATACTGCCATGATGATTACTACTGTGTATTCCCTGGGCAAGTAAAATGGTCGGCGTTTTAGCATTAAATATTCCAAGTCTGGAGAGCACAACTTATCGATTGTGGTTGTGTTTGTGCATCAAGCATTGTTAATATAAACACAGAGTCCTCCTCCTTTTTTTTTTTTTACCGGAGTCGGACGTTCTGTTGGCACGGTGGAGTGTGCGGCCTGCTAGCTGAGTTGCACTGTCCGGTATAGACCCTTTTCACTCACGTGACCCTCGTAAACGCAACCGCCATTTTGGACATGAAGACATATCGGTTTATGGCACAGACCCTTTCGGTTCTCGCTCATCTAGCTGCTACAATGACTGCTTAGACTGCAACAATAATAGCTAACACACATTTAAGTATCCGTCGTAAAGACGTGAAACTCGTCGAGTGACGAGTGTGTTCATTGATAAGCTAACACAATCTAAAAGTAGACATACCATCACACTGCCCTGGCGCTGTGTACAGTTTACCTTCTATGGTTTGTGCACTCACTATTTGCCATTACTTTCTCCAACCCAGTGTTCGAACTATGCCGATATTTTCAGGAGGTCCCTTTTTTTTTCCCTGGGGGGGGGTGGGGGGGTGGGGTGCTTGCGCTTGTCTCAGAGCGCGGATCTCCAAACACATGAGAAGCCTATCTTACGCACATATCACGCAGACTCCACACCTCCACACGCATCGCGTCTGAAGTCATAACTCATCAGGGGAAATCGTGTCCGCATTGGCATGTTCAAAAAACAACCTCGCGTCAACAATGATACCACACGCAAGAAAAAAAAACAGTCAGGCTACTCAACACATCTGATCCAAAGCAGCACCAAAGCATCACTGGAAATCATGTCAACAACCAATCTTCCATTTCAACACGCGTCAACAAACAAATGGCACCACAAACATGAACGAATCGGTCAGGCTACCGATTCCAAACCCACAGCAGACGAATAATTAAATGCATCTTACCTTAAAGCAGAATCGACCACAAAGGAAGTGTGTTGGCACTGTTGGCACACTTCCTTTCTACTAGTTTGTGTCCCCAACCTGGCAGCAGCAGTCGTTGTCATATCAGTTTATTTTATCTTTGATGTAAACACAACACTTCGGATATGCAAATGCTTCCCGTTACACACGATTGCTATGTCAATAAACATCATTTTGCCAATATTTTAGAGACCATCCATCTTCTCCGTCGGTCAGCATCTGTCGGGATCCGATAAAATGATAAATCTTGCCTTGTGTGTTGATGGTTACTACATCCAGGTGCACAACAATATAATGGCATGATGGAAGTCTTGCTGAAAGTAAAAACTTTCTTTGATGGCTATATTCCTTTCGATGCTTCGCCGACGTTCCTCGTTGTTGGCTGTGGTAGACTACTGGTAGTACATGTCCAAAATGGCGGCCGCGTTTGTCGTGACGTCACGTGAAAAGGGTCCATACCGAGGTTCAGCCACGTCTACGAAAAGATCAGAAGGCAGCAGTTTTTTAACCTCCTGTTCATAGCGATGTTCAGTCAGAGCTTGTCCATTTTATTGGTGAGTGATCTGGTGTTTGCAAGAAAAGCACTTGGGAGAGGGGTTTTGTAAGGAACAGCTCTTAATCTAGCTAGTGCGCCTGTTCGCTCGCCCCTCTTCTGTTTCCTTTCCCTACGCCATCTGCGTCGGCTCCTTCTGAGAGCAGGGGTTAATGCTGGTCCCAATGTTCTCAGGCTCTCCTGCGGAATGGCCTTTGAGTTGAAATAGTGGTTTGTACAGTTTGTGCTGATTTGTAGTAGCTCCTGGAGGCTGAAGTAAGATTTTGCACTCGTTTGTGCAATTGATTGTGAGGTGACAAAAGTCAGTAAAAAGAACACTATAAACAAAAAAAGCACCTATTGAGGAGCATGAAGCTGCTGCGTCTGTGCACGTTGCCATTTTTGACAACAAATCAAGGAAAGGCCAACTTCCCTAAATGTGATCTTATCCCCTTTGGACACAAGGAAAAATGCTATGGAACTTCATGTGTACAGTTGTACACATTATGTCTGAAGGGGTTAAGTAAATGTGACCAACAGGGTGTGTGTGTGTGTGTGTGTTTCTTATTTTTGTTTTTATTTCATTTCTTTTAGAAAAAAAGTTTTCAGTTTTAATATGATTAATATAAAAGTAATTAATAAAATACAAAAAGTTTTATTTGCTTGGCCTGTGGGTGGGTGGGGGACACAATGTCATGGGAGGGGCCCAAATGTCCCCCCATGATGCCAACCTTGAGACCTGGAGATGTATCCCCATGTCAAGATCTTATGATCTCCCTGGACACTGCTCACATTTCACCATCAGTCACTGCATGTGACCTTGGAGTAATCATGGACAACAATTGTCCTTCTCAGGCCACTCAGGTGCTTGTTCTGTCCCTCATCGTTTTGAGACTGGATGACTGCACTTTGTTCCTGACAGGTCTGCCTCTGAGTGCCATTCAAACTAGCAGCTGGAGGATTCATTTTCAACCTTCCTAAGTTCTCCCACATCACTCCATTGTTGTGCCTCCTCCACTGGCTTCCTGTAGGTGCTGCCTCACATTTAAAACAGGGACACTCACCTACAAAGCCGAAAACACACCAACACCCACTTACCTCAAAAGCACTTGACACGCCACTTGGCACCATGCTCCCTATAAACCTTTTGCACTCCTCAATTGGACCCACCATTTCTCAGGGTAGGAGGAAGACCTGCATCAAGGTTCTTCTCTGCCCTGCACCCGGCTGGTGAAGAAACATCCTGCTTTCGACAAACAAATGAAGACCCACCTGTTTCCCAGCTCAAATTGCTAGACTTTTGCACAATTTCTCTATTAAAAATAATTGGTCTTGTTTTCTTTTCCTATCGTAGGAACCTCCCCAACAGGGTTTCAAGACTGATGGTGCTCTGAGTCTCTGACCCAGTGAACTGCTATGAGCACGTTTTCCATCAAGACACACCTCTGTAAGTTTCTCCAAACAAGGTAGTAAATGTCCTGTGTGATTAGTGTGGGACTCATATTATCTGTTTGGTGCGTGTGTATGTGGGGGGGAGTGAGGAAAGACAGGTAGAATTCAGGTGAAGGGCGTCCACTGGCGGACAGGAGACACACTGCAGTGATGCGATAAAATCGTGAAATTGAAAGTGCTAGAAAATCAACGAGCAGAGATGTTTCACCATCTTCTTATTAATGTGTAAGACAACAAAAACACACTCAACAAACACACTGCTGTTTATTTTATGCTGTATAAATGATTACTATATCACCAAGCAACATTCATCCCCCAACACACACACACACACACACACACACTGTATTGTTTTGCTTTTAAAATCACAGATCTGAATGAAACCCTGATGCAGCAGTTATGAGTAAATAACTCTGTTTTATTCGTTTCACTTCTCTGATGGTGATAAACCTTTAATCCCACACGTTGTGACTCAGTGCAGACAAAAGCGAATCCATTTCTTCTGACCTCACACACTTCTTCAGCCTGAACTTCAGAACATGAACACTCTGCTGGCATCAAAGATTAACTTCAGTGATGCTAAATGACACAATTGGAACGCAATCACATGATCGGATTCGACCTGTCTTATTGGATATAATACGCATTTTCCAGAACACCCAGGTGTGCACAAAATCAGGAATTACATGGATCATAATTACTTGGATAATAATAATAATAATAATAATAATAATAATAACTCTCTCAAACACGTTAAAGGACAACAGATGGCGCTCAAACACAGGGCCGCTGGTTTACGACTTCTTCTGTGACTGTTGCTCATTCACAGCATGTGATTAAATACCGCCCCCTAGTGGCCTGTTGGGGAACTGCATTAAAACTCGTGTGCCTTTTTGTGGAAGAGTTCAGAAACACACGATGAACGCGTTTATTCCTGGTGACACAAACACTCGTGACGATTTTGTCAGAACACGTGGTTCAGAAACAAGTTCAAACAAACTTAAATTTTAACCCATCTTTGGTTTAGTATCCCTCACTCTATTTTTAAAAAAGAATTAAAGTCCAATAAGATTCGGAGTGGACTCTTCAGACTCGTGCTCAGAATCACTCGGTTCACTTTTCACTTTCTGTCGTGTTTGTTTCAGCAGAATAAACCTGTGTTCACAAGGAATCAACTCAAGAAAGAAAGAAAACCTCTGAAACTACAATTCCCACAATCCCTCAGAGATTCAACATGGCGCCGAGCGGGTCGCGGCGCTCAGAACAGTTTCATTAAATCCGCTCGGGTCTGTGGCTCGCGGGTTGTGTGAATGATGCAGCTGGTAGTCAGAGGGCTGAGAGAGCTGTGTGTGAAAGCGCACCGTGTGTGTATGGGTTCACCGCCCCGCCGCCGGAGTTACCGTCCGGGAGGACCGAGTGAAGGAGGGCGTGGCCATGGGGTCACTGCAGAACATGTGGCTGGAGAACACAGCTGGATCTGCGGTTCTTCTGCAGCAGTTCTATCAGCAGTACGCGGAGATGTTCAGGTTGTTCAGAACTTCATCAGTGAAGAAGAGGAAGTGGCTCTACTCCAAGAACTCGACCCAGGACTGAAGAGAAAAAGATACGAATTTGATCACTGGGATGATGTAAGTAATTCATGATTTATTTTTCTTAATGTTTTGATTTGTGTCAGTCGCAGTGTTTTCACCTGAAAACTGAAAAATCTGTGGAGAATGATCAGGAATCCCCTCCTCCTGGGGGATTAGTCGCTCTGTTCTGTTGGACCAGTTGAATTTGCTCTGAGAACATGTTCCCAACCCTGGTCCTGGAGAACCAGACAACCCTGTCCTGCTCTAACACACCTGTTTCAATTAAACAGATCATTAATCACCAGTGCTTCCTGAGCTGGTGTGTGTGTGTGTTAGAGGAGGAAAAAAACTGAAATATGCAGGACAGGACAGGGGGTTCTCCAGGACCCGGGCAGGGATCACCTGAACTTCAGCATAAGCTCTTAAATAAAACTTGGCCGTGTTTATTTTTCAGGCTCTCGGTGAAACTGTGTAAACAAAATGTGAATTTTTAACAGCAAAAGTTTCTTAGGCTGCTGGGCCATAGAAGGTTCACGCTGCATGCTGCACGCTACACGTTCACGTGAAGAACCGGACCCTGGGCCATTAAACTTCATGCTTGGATGTTCACGTGTTGCGTCTGTTCTACTTTGACCGAGTAATACAACAATAACCAACAATATGGACTCTTCGGATGACGACGATTGCCTCATTCTGCTTTTACTGAGACAGAGGAAGAGAAAAAGGAACAGAATTTGGAGCCGAGAACACTTCCTTCTGAGAGAAACCCGTGGTGAATTTCACCGAACATTCTATAATCTGCTTGACAATCCCGATGAAGAACTATTTTTCAATTATACCATTCAATTATATTTTTTCTGAAGTTTTCCCCTGAAAGCATAGAGTTATCTCCCTAGACCCGTTCTGATTGGCTGGCGCGGCGGTGACCGCATGCATTGACTGGAATTTCCATCTTCACGCCTAGAAAAAAGTGTGCATGTTCATTTCACGCTTCACGCGTGAAGTGTGCAGCGTGCAACGTGAACGCCGTTCTATGGCCCAGAGCAAGTCATGCTACGTTTGTCCACTTTTCTTTACACGCGTGTAGCGTGTAGCGTGCAGCGTGAACCTTCTATGGCCCAGCTGCCTTAGAAATTTTCCACATCATGGAATCTGATGAACAGGTTTCTGTTTTTCTGTTGAAATTATATGATGTGCACATTAAACTTTGTAACGTAAACCAGTCAAATCCATACTGTATATTGATTATACACACTTTGTTAGATCAGACTGGGCATTGAGCTCATCGTCAGACCTTAAAACTTTATGATAATTTATTTGATTATGTTCTAGATTTATGAGCTTTCCTTCTGTAATTGCTGATGCAGGCAATTCACGGCTTCAGAGAGACGGAGCGGCTGCAGTGGGGTGGAGTGTGTGCCGGTGTATTGGAGCGACTCCGAGTAGCAGCGTTTCCTGAGGGAAGTCCAGTACTGGGTCCGGTTCATGTTCTGGATCTGGACAAGGCCGGTTTCATCAAACCTCACGTCGATAGTGTGAAGGTCCGCTGTTCCGTTCAGACTCCGCATTTGGCTCTTCTGCCACTGAGGCACATTAAACTGCGGTCACTGTGTGTTTGTCTCTCATCAGTTTTGTGGAACCACAATTGCTGGTCTGAGTCTTCTGTCTGACAGCGTGATGCGTCTCGTCCGTGAAGAGAACTCGGCTGACTGGGTGGATCTGCTTTTAAGGCGTCGTTCTCTCTATATATTGAGGTGCGAAGTGATTTCAGCATTTCTCGTCTTTTCATTATCTTAAAAGAAATACAGGAAACAAAATGCGCGCGCACGCACACACTGAGATTTCCTGCATTAAACACTGGTGAAAACTTCCTGATCCATTATGTTGGAGATGGAAGTCAATTTGTTAAAACATAAAGCTGTAAATCTGTGCAGGGCCTGAATGTGTGAATTCCAACTGATATGTTTTCATTAACAGTATTGCTGTTACACACACACACGTTGTAAACACCACCCAAATCACATCTCTTCACTAATGGACAGGCTAGAAAGGTGCCAGAATTTTGTACAGTTGCTTGCTGAAAGAACAGTCTGATAAACTGCCCAGTGAGTGACTTTTATATAAAAGTAATTAAAGTTGTGCTTCGTGTCAAGAAGTTTTCTGATCATTATTTCACTTAAGACCAAAATTACCAGTCAGATAAAAATCACTCGACTCATCTGATGCAGAAATTCCTGAAGTTTGAAGTAAAAAACCAAACCTGTAACTTATTTCTAATATATTTTTATTTTCCTCCTGCAGAGATGAAGCTCGGTTTAAATTCACTCATGAAATCCTGAAGGATGAGGATTCGTTTTTCTCAGGACGCAGAGTTCCTCGGCATCGGCGCATCTCAGTTATTTGCCGGAATCTTCCACTTTAGACTTTCACAATGTTGTGTTTAATAATACACAGGGTTAATAAATTCTGATGAATCACGTTGGATCAAATTTGTCACTACAGCTGATTTACAGTACTGTGCAAAAGTCTTAGCCCCCCTTTTTTTTCCACACAAACTTTTGTTATAGATTTCATCAGACACTGAATCCACCGCTGAAAAACTCATCTCTTTCAGCTGCCATGTTCATTCTGACTTGGTTTTACTACTTTGTAAAATTGAGATTACTGTTTATTTAATACAATATTAATTGCATTGCATGTTTATTTGTAAAGTGACCTTTGGTTTATTATTTTATGACTTTTACATTGAGTCAGTGCAAGAACATTTTAGACTCCAAATGTTTGTTTTCCAGCAACAAATTAATGCTACAGAGAAAAAAAAGTTTGTATCTGAGCAGCATATTCCACTTTTCAGGTGAAAAAAGAAAGCATAATGAAGGCTGCTGGGTTTTGGTGTAAAATGAAGAAGTGAGTGTGACAGTCAGTGTCCAGAAGAACTGTGGCTGGTTCTGTAAGATGCTCAGGAAAACCTACAGATCATTTCCGCATAAAACTGGCCTCACTGGACCTGAGACGGATTTATTTTAAAGTAAAGGGTCGTCTCACACCAAATACTGACTTTTTATCTCATTTATTACGACTCACTGATTATAGTATTTTTAAATTTTGAAACATTTTTCATTATTTTTAACCTCCTAAGGCCCAAGCTGTTTTTTTACATGCATTTTTTATTTCTCTTTGCTATTTAGGCTTATTAGAACCTGATTAGAATAAAAACTAAGCATCATCTTTTGATAAGATGTACTTTTAGAGAAAAAGTATGTCCACATATGTGGATTCTTGTTCCGAATTTCTAAAAAGTGCTGTCCGCGCATGTGACCGCTAAGCCCTAGGAGGTTAAGCTATTGTTGGTCGACAGCATTTCTTTACATGCTTAAGACTTTTGCACAGAACTGTACTTTGGTACAGAAACACCAACACTGATTGAGAAGTCTTTGTTACATATACTGCACATTAGAGGACAGAAACATTGTGCTGCTCACACTGTAGATCTCAGCGTGTTACGACACTGGGGTCAGCCAGCATGATAACGCTGCCCCGGAGGAGACAGGGTTAAGAGGCGGCCTTAAAGGCTCAAAAGGGGCAGCTTGGTGGTGCTGAGTCTTGGAATCACAACCTTCTGAGTCACCAGAGACATCAGACTCCTAAACTTATATGATTCTTACATTTGTTTTTTCCTCAACCAGAAAGTGAAAACAGACTTTATTTATGGTTGTTTGATTATTTGATAAAGAAACAGTAGCTCACGCACGCTGTGGGTCGCCCGCTCAGAGTTAATGTATGGAATAAGGTAAAAGAGTAAAGCAGCAGGAGACGAGTCTGAGCATCACCCAACAGCAGGCGACTGCAGGAAAGTAAATACCACAGTAAACACAGACTTGGTGTTGAATTAATACTTCACACTCATATCAGGCTTTACTCGAGAAAAAAAACAAAAACTTAAGAAACATTTTCAAACAGTTTTTTTTTTCCGCTCCAAACTGCATTGTTTGAATTATTACACTTTATTTTATCAAGCAGTCTGTGGAAACTGGGGGGGGGGGACACCAAAAAAAAGAATTAAAAGTCCCATGGATACTTTACAGCGCCATCACATGGCCCCACCCACCCACTCACACCACAACTGGGCTTGACAAGCTCCGTTTGGCCCCGCCTCTTGCAGCAGCTCTCTTTCCTCGTTGTAATCCCTCTCGGTTTACTCAGTGAGGTAGAAGTGCATCTTGTCGTTGATGTTTTTCCTCTCGGGGTTGAGTTTCTTGAGGATCTGTGCAAGGACGTTGACCGTCTGCTCGCTGCTCAGTCCTGTGCGTTTGGTCTGGAACTTCTTCAGCAGATCTTTTGTGGTCATGGGCTTCCGGATCAGATAACGGCGTACGGCCTCCTCCGTCAGCTGCACGTCACTGAGAGCAAGAAAGGAACGAGAGGAAGTCACAATCGTTCTTCTAATTACTGTTGATAGAAATGATCCTCAGCCGTGTGGCTCTAACGGGAGTGCAAGACGATACCTGGAGCTTGGCGTGGACTTCCCAGACGCCGGTTGTGGCGTGCTCTTTCCTGATGGGCTCTGAGAAGTCGGCTCCATCTTCAGCCTCTTGGCAGCGGGAGTTTCTGAGCTGGACATCGCCGCCTGACGCTTACCTGAGAATAAATACACTAAAGGCTCACAGACCTGATACTAGCGTTTCCAGTAGGGTTGGGCGGTATTACAGTAAGAAGGTATCCCGAGGTATCCAAAAGTACCAACGGTATCGGTCTCATTACCGTCATTTTAAAAAATATGGAGTACATGAGGTCATAATATAAAATAATAAATTGAAGATCATCCCGAATAACTGTGTGATTGTATTTTCACTAATTCTATCAATTTCCTAAAGAAGTTTTCATCGCGTGCAGGGTTGTTTATGTCGTTACCATGGCAACCCTGCGTGACATTTGGAGTCTGACAGAAAGCTTCGCAAGAGACTGAGACCGCGGTTGAAAGATGGCAAGTCAAGATAACGAGTTAGTGGCAAAAAAAAAAAAAATACAACATCGGCAGTGTGGCAGTATTTTGGTTTCAAACCAAACGAAAAGGAAGAGCCAGCAATAATGTAAATGACCGCGCAAAATCGAAAAAAATCTAATATGTCCCCTAAGGCACACCATAGCCTGGGGTACTCCACTTCCACGAGATCTCTCCAATGAGTTGTGTTTTGAGTAGGTTACATGAGTAACAACAAGGTAAAATAATATAACGTATGACATTTGGGATGTGGGTAATAAACGTTTGAAATGTCATCTACTGAAGAAACGGAAGAAAACATCGTAGCGTAAACTGTTCGGTTTCTGGTGGGAATTAGCAATGCGCTTGCTATCTTTGTTGGGTGTGTTAAACCGTATGGATTTAAGTGGAATAATTGTAAGGAGTTATGTGATCAAGACAACGTTTTAAGCAAGGTAAGGCCATTTGATTATTAATTTCCCCGCCATGGCATGACGTGGGCCCATATGATTTTGCCTTGTGCAGCTATCACGCATTTGAATTAGGTTCGCCTCATTTGCGCTGAAGAATATGGTTTATCGCGCAGTCTAAACGGACTTGGGTGTTGGTTGATTCTTTTTCTTTTCTTTTTTTATTTCCCATGCTTGAAAGGGTATGATCCTGCTCATCGTGTACTTTTTTTGATGGAGTAGGTGAAATAGTGCTGCAAATGGCGTTTCAACGCAGACACGTGTAAACGACAGTTGAATGCTATTTTCAAGATGAAGGAAGAGTTGCGTGATGCTTTGAAATATCTCTTAATCCATTCATCAATGCACAAAATTCGCTTTGCTGCTTAATCCATACCACAATGCACATAATTCGCTATGCTGCTTTTAAATAGTACATTTGAGGCATAGGCGCAGGTCTGGACAAGGTCCGCCGGTATAGGCGCACGTTACACAGTAGGCCGAAACAAAAATATTTTTTTCTCGGTAATACCGTATACCCCGGGAAAACACAGAGACAGTTTAAAGGTATCAAAATTTGGATACCGCCCAACCCTAGTTTCCAGTCAGAACAGCTCTGCGTGAGCCAACTGCCTGAAGGAGGAGTTACACTGAGAATAATGGACAAAAAAAATTCAAGCACAAATTTACATGTAGGGTCAAAACAAAGCAAAGTGAAAATATCAAGAGGAGAAACTACAGCCACCTGATAAAACATCTTAAACTGAGCACGAGGAGCTGCTCACTAAACCAACGTGAAAGAGAGGTGATAAAGTGTCCAGTGATGTTCCTGACTGATTAACACTCGCGAGGTTGCTCACTTCAGCACCAGCGAGGACCAACAACACTGTACTATTACTCAGCCTGGGGAAAAGGGACCGATGCCTCGCTCAGATAAAATAAACAAGTCTCTCTGGATCACAGGCACATTCTCTTCTAATTATTGTCAAAAAAAACATTGACTGAAATTTCACAGAATGTGTACAAACACGTCAGAATGTTCAGTTATATTATCTACCAAGTTAAATACTGTAAATACGGATGCCGTGTGTCAGGGTTCCCCCGGGTTCTGAAAAATATTCTACACTTTTTTCTTGAAAAATAAAGTAAAATAAGTATTCTTCACTTTTTCTTTGTCTATTGAAGCCCAAAAACTTCACCAGTTTGGACTGCACCATTGTTTGGTTCATGCAGAGATAATTACATCACCACACCAGGCCGATTAAGATGCACTGCGATTGGTCAAAAGCTTGGCGCTCACTTGGTCATTATGTGTCGTTGATTTTTATTGGTCACAAGCACGCCCTCATTGTTTCCACTCCGGCTTCCTGCCGTCTCTTCACTGGGGTTGGATTTCAGCAAACAGAGGAATTTGTGGAGGGATTTCTAGAAAAGGTGACTTATGATAACGATGACAAATACATTCGTCACTGTGACAGCTACGAGTAATTTTCTCTTCATCACTGATGGATTATGTTCATCAATGACGAGTGCCAGCGGGAGCCCTGCACGCGCGTGCGTGTGTGTGTGTGTGTGTGTGTGTGTGTACCCTGCTCCAGTTTGGTAGCAGCAGCACGCAGTGTGTTGGAAGTTGCGGCATGGTCGATGGAAGGTGTTCCGGGACGACTTCCTGCTCTAGAACTTCCAGCAGAACCTCGGGCGCCTCGTTTAGGAGGAGTTCGCTTCTTCTGCACAAAATAAAGAGGAGAACCATCAGGAATCTGCAGGTCAGAGACACACACACACACACACACCGCCACTCGCCCAGAATCATTACCGCCATGAAGAGCGCAGACGCCGTCTCTCCCTCAATGTCACTGTCCTCAGTACTGTCCGACTCGCCACTGCTGTCTGGAACACCATTAAACACACACACACACACACACACACACACAAAATCGCAAGTCAGTTTATTATTTATTTACTACTCATCTAATCAAAGGCAGGTTTGGATAAATCTGAGCTTATTGTTCGAGTTCAGATTTCATTTCAAAGATATTTTTAATAATCTGAATTACAATCCTTAAACAGTGAAACCAATTTCTCTCGTCACTCGTCCTATGATCTCTCAGTTCAAGAAAAAAAAAAAGTTTATTCACTAAATTTATGCATGAACAATTTTGAAAGGAGAAGTCTCATTATTTGATGTTTTTCTCATGAATTTTGAGTGAACTGCCCCTGAATTCAGTCACTGTAACATTTTAGACACCAGAGAAAAGTTTTGCACCTTTCTTCTTCTTCTTCTCCACCTGTACAGGTGTCTTTTTGCCATCTTCCTCCTCCTCCTCCTCTTTGGCCTCATCCTCGTTCTTGTGCTCCTCCTCGCTCTCTTCCTCACTCTCTGACGCTTCATCGATTCCTAACAGCATGATTTTATCATTTAATGACGCTCCAATAAAATAAACACATTCCGATTAGGACGGATGTGTTCTGACCTCTGACCTTTAGGTATGTCCTCTCCTTTATTGGGCTTCACTTTCTCTGGCTCCTCTTCCTCGGAACTGCAACAGAACATTCGCAGAAAGTTTTCGGTCATATTTTAAATTTTATTTTTAACGCTCAACGAGACGTTTCTGAAGATCAGTCTGATGATTTTTAAGTGTTTCACGGGAGTTCAGTGGATCTGTAGAGGAAAGAAAAATTCTCTCCTCTGTTTTCACTTCCAGCTCTGAACATCTTCCTGTGACACTAAATTCATCTTGAACAGATCTTCATGCATCAGACACTAAATTAATTTTCAACATGCATCAGAACTTAACCATGAGCTCAAATACAGAGCGGATCACACCTGTTGCTAAAGGTGATGGATTTGATAAAAACAACCAAGGCAATAAACGTGCAGGTTATTAAATACTGGCACCCCGGTTACTCCGCCATTGTCCTCAGCAGTGTGCTGTTACCTGCTCTCGTCAGACATGTAGTCCACTTCCAGGCCTTCAAAGTCTCCATCATCACTGTCCTCATGTCCCTCTACATCGCTGCCCTTCTTCTTCTTCTTCTTCTTCCCCTTGGCCTTTGAGCTGTTCTCCTTCTTACTCTTCGACCGACCTTCTCCGTCTGCAACATTTCAAAATAATGTTTGACAAGAAGCCAGAAAAATAAATGTGCGAGTAAAGAAAATTAAACTGTGAATGTAGAATTGAGAAAAGAAAATTCCAGTTTCAGCCACCTCTGTGTTTTCTCTCATACCTTCTCCTGCACTGCTTTCACTGTGGTCACTGCTCAACTCCAGATCATCATCGAGATCATGAATACGCAGGTCTCCTCCAAGGCCTCCTTTTTTCTTCTTATTCTTCTTCTTCTTTGCTCCCTTTTCCCCCTCCTCCTCCTCATCATCACCATTTTCCTGCTCCTTCAGTCGCCGTTGCAGCATGATGCTGAAGTGATTCACCACTTTATTCCTCCTGAACATGACACAGGGTTCAGTCAAACACACACAGCATTCTCCGAGATACACTCACACATCAGCCCAAAGATGGAATCAGGTGTGTGTGTCAGTGTGAGTCATTTAGTGTGTGAGAGTCAGTGAGTGCAACCCTCACACAGTGGGCAAAAGTCACTATATGACGAAGTGAGAGTCAGCGAGTCACTGTGCGAATGTCATTAAAAGTTGTTTACTGAAATAAATAAATAAGTGTCAGAAACAGTGTTATGTTCTCTGAGCCTCTGAGTGCAGGAGTTTATCACGGCCTTTTTAGATCCGTGTTTGTTGTTTCAAGTGTTCATGACCACAGTGTTCACCGTTTATGAATTCTCACTATTACCCTCGCTAATATCATTAATTTGAGTCAGAACACAACAGAACGTCCATCAGACGTTAAACTTGGGACTCAGATCCACTTGTTCATCAGACTCGTCTTAAACATCACAAACGCATCATTTCCTCTTGGACAGGAAGTGACAGTAACACCCCTTGTGTGGGTAAAATACCTGCCCCACTCTTCCTCAGCCTCCTCAGCAGTGAGCGTGCGGTGTTTAGCAACCGGGGTGAAGTTGTACCAGGCGTGAACAGGAAAGGCCTCGAACGCTCCATCAGCACACTGTGTGAAGATGTAGTATGACGCGTTCTCCGTCACGCCTCCTTTCTTCTGCCCCTTAAACCTGAACGCAGCAGTACAGTGGAGCCGGGTTATCATTGGTTTATTTCAGCAGAGTAACTGAACATGTACCTGTTCACCAACATCTCGTGTGTCCTTGTGTGTCTCTACACCACAGACACGTGTATAATGACAGTTATACGGCTGTAATTCCACACACGAAGCCGCACCTTCTCCCTGCTTTCCCGTTCACTTTGAGGATCCACGGCTGGTCCTCTGCCTTAAACTCGCGGGTTACAATCCCAAATTTCTTCCTGCGTGCCTCCTCCCTCTGTTTTTTACCAAACTCGCTGCCGGCAGCTCCCTCAGGCGTTTCCTCCTCACCGTACATCCTCCGATTACTCAGATCCCGCTCCATCCGAGCCTGAGGACAGCAGGAAGAGAAAACAAGAACAAAGGAAAAGGGGAAGAGGAGGAGGAGGAGAAGAGTAAATAGACAGGTGGAGAAGTTGAAGAGGAAAAAAGTTAGATATGGGTGAGGGTTAGACTGTTTGTTTAGAAAAAGGCAAGAGGAAATGCTTCAGTTTTATATCACAACAGAGACATGTACCGGAATGTTTTTCATTCCAATCCCACCCGACCCTGAAGGAATATTTTCTCCCTCAATATTTTCTCACAAAATGAACTGATTCTACTTGTGAAAATATGAACACATTTCAACCACAGCACTTCGGCGCAGAGTGAACTTTATATTTCTTACCTGAGTCCATGCAGAACAGTTCACTTTGTCTCCGGCATTAAAAGCCATGATGCTGTACCTCTTACTCGTGTTCCTGTTGGACAGAGACATGTGAGAAACCATCACTGTCACACCTGGACAGTTTGGGGTGTGTGAGGATCTGGAGTGACTGTGTTCAGCTGTAATCAGTCTGTTTGAGATCTGTGTGTTTCTAAAGGATTATAACGAAGCACTCACTTCGGGACTCGGACAGTGTACTCGGTGGAGGAGCCGCTGTTCACCTGCATCACAAACATATTCAAATAAAGCAAAGCGTTTAAATCAATAAATAAATGTAATTTAAATGTGTTAATCTCTGTAACTCGCACAGACTGGGAGAGGAAAAGATAAATCTGTGACATTCATACACTGTCTCTGAACTGTGATTCTGCACATTTCATGGTTCTCATTCTTCATCACGTGGCCTGCTACTGCACATTTTTTATTTATTTAACCAGGAAAAGTCCCACTGAGTTACAATAACTTTTCTCCCAGGGAGTCCTGGCCAAGACTGGCGGCAAAAAGTTTCAAAATACATAAAAAACAAGACAAAGTTACATACTACACCACAAATCCCATACTATACACACTAAAACACAAACAAGACATTACACTTAATATGACAAATAACAAGCTAATACAGACACACAACTTAAAGGGCACCTCGTTAAAAACAATTACGCTGTTCAGTCAGAGTTGACATTAAAAGGTCTTTAAAAGTATTGAAAGATGGAAGTGATTCTAGATTTAAAGCGTTTTGGAGTTCATTCCAGACATTTGGTGCATATGACGAGAAAGCTGTTTTACCAAGTTCTGTTCTTGCTGATGGAATAATTAGTAGTATTTTTTCTGATGACCTTGTCCTATAAAAACTATTATGGTAAGTAAGCAAGCAAGTTTGAAATATAGAAAGGTAATTTACCCATTAATGCTTTAACAATGAAAATCAATAAATGGAATTTCCTTCTGAGAGAGAGGGAGGACCACTGTACAGTTTCATACAGAATGCAGTGGTGAGTCCGAGCGACTGCACCTGTAATGAAACGCAAGGCTGAATGCTATAGTACATCTAGTTTTTTTTAATAAAGATGAAGTAGAGTGCATATAAATTAGGTCACTGTAATCCAACACTGATAAGAATGTGCTCTGCACCAGCCTTTTCCTTCCTGAAAAAGGAAAGCACTTCTTTAATCTAAAGAAAAAAACCTAACTTGGGTCTGAGTTTTTTTTAAAAGGCTCTCAATATGGACCCCAAAAGACAATTTATCATCCAACCAAATACCTAGGTATTTGTAGGAAGTTACTCTCTCTATTGGAGTACCATCTTGTGTTAAAATAGTGAACTCCATAAGAGAATGTGAATGTGTAAAAACCATTGATTTTTTTTTTTTTTTACATTTAATACCAACTTTAATCCTACCAAAGATTTTTGTACCTGACTAAAAGCAGACTGTAGATAATGATTTGCTTCCTTCAATGATGTAGCAGAAGTGTACGAAATAGTATCATCTGCATAAAGATGAATCTTTTTGTTTCAGATCCATACCTAAATTATTTATATAAACAGAAAATAAAATAGGACCCAAAACTGATCCTTGGGGGACACCCATTTTTACTTCTAGCAAGGATGAGGTACAGTTATCTAATATCACACACTGAGTTCTACCACTCAGGTAATTAGAAAACCAATTTAACACAGTGCTACTAAAACCTGTGCTTTGCAATCTTTGCAGATGATGATGATGGTCAACGGTGTCGAATGCTTTAGATAAGTCAATGAATAGAGCAGCACAAGACTTTTTGTTATCCAAAGCATTAACAATATAATTTATAACAGAGGTTACGACTGTAATTGTACTGTGTTCTTGTCGGAAACCAGACTGAGTGGGACTTAAAATACAATTATCAGCTAAAAAATGTTTCAATTGCTCACTTATAAGAGACTCAAACAGTTTAGCCAAGACAGAGAATCTGGAGATTGGCCGGTAATTATCTAAGACTGACGGGTCTCCACTTTTTAATAGTGGGAGGACAAATGCAGATTTCCATGACTTAGGGATAGAACCACTGAGACTAAGATTGAAAATGGAAGGGATAGGACCAGCAATCAAGAAAATATGGCTCAACCTGGTCTGGGCCAGCAGACTTTTTACAGTCCAGGCCTAACAGTGCCTTTTGTACTTCAGAGGTAGATATACAGTTAGGTCCATATATATTTGGACACTGACAATTTTTTTTTTTTACCTGTTTACTGAAACATATTCTAGTTATATAATGGACATGGACATAAAGTCCAGACTTTCAGCTTTCATTTGAGGGTATCCACATTAAAATTGGATGAAGGGTTTAGGAGTTTCAGCTCCTTAACATGTGCCACCCTGTTTTTAAAGGGACCAAAAGTAATTGGACAATTGACTCAAAGGCTATTTCATGGGCAGGTGTGGGCAATTCCTTTGTTATGTCATTCTCAATTAAGCAGATAAAAGGCCTGGAGTTGATTTGAGGTGTGGCGCTTGCATTTGGAAGATTTTGCTGTGAAGAAAACATGCGGTTAGGGTTAGCATTAAAAAGGAGGAAACGCAGCGTCTGGTGATGTCCATGAGTTTAAGACTTCAGGCAGTCATTGCCAACAAAGGGTTTTCAACCAAGTATTAGAAATGAACATTTTATTTACAATTATTTAATTTGTCCAATTACTTTTGAGCCCCTGAAATGAAGGGATTGTGTTTAAAAATGCTTTAGTTCCTCACATTTTTATGCAATCATTTTGTTCAACCCACTGAATTAAAGCTGAAAGTCTGAACTTCAACTGCATCTGAATTGTTTTGTTCAAAATTCATTGTGATAATGTACAGAACCAAAATTAGAAAAATGTTGCCTCTGTCCAAATATTTATGGACCTAACTGTAGAAGTAAAATTATTCAAACTTACATTAGACGAGTCTGTGATGGAGGTTGCACTATCCATGGAGTTGGCTGGAAGTATTGACTGAGTAGCTATTCCTGCATTAATAAAATGCTTATTGAAAATAGCTACTATATTTTGTTTACCCCTGACTTCACCTTGGCTTGTTATTATAACTTCAGGGATAGTGGTGGATGGCACATCACCTGGAGAAGATTTAACTGCTTTCCAAAATTTTTTGGGATCATTAAGGTTTTCATTTATTAAATCCAGATAATGTTCACTTTTTATTAGTCTTGTGCATTTGTTTCTTAATACCCTATAATTTAACCAACATTTATCATTATTATTTCTTTTTGCTTTAGTCCATGCTTCATTCCGTTCTCTAATAGCAGTTGCAATAGAGTCATTAAACCAAGGATTATCTCTGCCCCTCACTCTATATCTTCTAACAGGGGCATGTTTGTCAACTATGGCTAAAAAGGTCTTTTTAAAACAATTCCAAGCCAGCTCAACATCATCCATGTCACAAACTAAGTTTAAATCACTCTGGTAGATTTCATAAAGGAAAGCTTGTTCATTAAAACGTTTGTAATTTCATTTAAAAATAAACCGTGGTTTGATTTTCTTCAATTTACAATTTCTAACCCAGGCAATTATACAGTGATCACTGACATCATTACAAAAACTCCAGCAGCTGAGTACTTATGTGGAGCATTAGTCAGAATGATGTCAATTAATGTAGACTTGTCCATTCGTTTTGGATTGAGGTGTGTAGGTGACTGTACTAGTTGCGTCAGGCGTAACTCATCACATAAAAGTCACTTAATGCTGATGAAGTCGATAGCCAGTCCCAGTTCAGGTCTCCTAGGACAATACACTCGTTGGGCAGTTTATGCAAAAAGTCAGACAGCAGGGCAGTTGCTCCAGCGGATGGTGGGCGGTAGCATCCTACCACAATCAGAGAAGTGCCATTGGGAAGATTTAATTTAATGGCACATAGTTTGAAGAACTTTGGCTTTGTTGTTTCAACAGAACAACAATCCAACGACGCCTTAGCATATGACTACTCCCCCTCCTTTATTCACACGATCCGTCCTAAAGAGATTATACCCTTTGATGTGAATCATATTGTTCGTGATTGATGGTTTGAGCCATGTCTCTGACAAGACAAATATGTCAGTTTCTGTCAGTTTAGCCCACAGACGAATAGTGTCGATTTTATTAATCAGGCTGCGCATGTTAACATGAATAAAACACAAGCCACTACTATTTTTTAAATTGTCAGGGTTCAAAAGCTCAATCAGTTCTGGGCCTGGGTTGGGCTGGGCTGGATGTTACCTGATAGGAATAATCTAAAAGCCTGCTGATCTTGTCGGGCGGGCAGTGCCGACTCTCTGGTCGCGCCTGCAGGAGATGAACTGGAATTGCCATATTTCTGCCCAACTAAGAAGCTCGTACTTGTGCAGGGTCTCAGTAGAACAGTCAGGAAAAACCAATAACGCCATGTGGATTGATGTAAAGCCACCAGCATCAGGAAGCAGCATAGTTCCAGAATTTGGGAGAATAATCCGGGAAGGTGCGAATGATCCATCACCAGATCCCAGAACGTCCGGTGAGCTCAGCACATAAGCGAGCAACAGGTAAACCAATGGCCTCATGTTGTTAATGCGACCAGACCAGTTCAGTTTGCTTCGCTGTTATAAAAAGTAGGCCATGTTGGGCGCCGCCATCTTGCATTTAGATTTTTAGCACACATTCCAGAACACACTGTCCAGCCTGGACTTTAAAACAACCCAAACACACACACACACACATATATACATACACACCCATCACATAGGTCCACTTGTCAAATGTGTATATTTTAGACTCTTCTTATTTTTTTATTTTCTTCATATAACTACTTTTGTCTATTTTTAATTCTTCTATTTTCACTGTTCAGGCACCAACCATCAAAACAGAGTCGTTGTCTGTGAGAACGGACTGGGCAAAACCTTCTGATTCTCATTCTAAATATTCTGCTGCCGAAAGAAAAAAACATTTAACATCTGAACCAGTGTTTAATATGAAGCGTGGACATTACCAGTGACGTCATGACTGCAGTCTGATCTCAGTCTGATCCTCCTGTTCGTTTCACAAACACAGAACCGCAGCAGCAGTTTCACCAAAACATCCACACGCAGTCACATGAAGAAACTATTACTGTACATTATTTTTCTACAATAAACATTTAATTAAAATTTAATTTACTTTAAACACTTCATTATCGCCGAACCTCATTAACTTTATTTTATTATTTATTATGAATAACACAACAATGCCACTGTTAGCTTTAGCTTCCCTCTCGCGCGCGACCTCACTGTACCGCACCTCAGGGAGATGATGAGCTCCGTTAGCTTCGCTCCGTTAGCGCGACCGGCCAGCTGGATCTCTTATCTTGGTGATGTAAACTGTGTTTAATCTGCGATTCCCTTCGAATTAAAATAAATAATTAAAAAAAAAAACAACTTACCGTCAAACTGAAGGAACAGAAGCCGCAACACACAGAGAAACCCTGCGGCTCTTCTTCGCTGTCTGTCACTGTGAGCGCCACCTAACGGCCTGGAGGATTTCTGCCGGCAGCTCGCTCTCAGTCAGCGCTCTGTGCGGCGGCGGTTCCGGTTTCTGTCCCGGAAACAGTGAGTGTCGGGGGGAGACGCCCCCGCAGAGGCTTTGCACTGTCACATGACCCCCATAGCAACGGTAACTACGCCGTCACGACAGGGGGCACGCTTGCAGCGCTTCATTCAGGCGAGTTAGTTGTTATTGAGCAGTATGGGAAGGTTTTGCTGTGTTTTTGGATGTGCAAATTGTTCTGAACGAAACAATTTTTTTTTAATTTACCAAAAGTAATTCATCGTCGGAGGGGAACTAGAGAGATTTCTAAATGTAGAAGGGAAAAATGGCTTGCAAACATACAAAGTGCAGTGAGGTGCTCATTCTTATCCAGGGAGATGAACATGAGCGTCAAGCAATGGTCACACGACAGCTCAGGATGATTTGCGATGGTTATTGATGAAAATGAGACATTTTGGTGGCGAGATACAAACAAGCTAAACGTTTTGGTCACACAGCAAGCAAACACTTGACTGTCACGCCTTTGCGCGTTCAAGCGGCCACGCCCACTCACAGGACCCTGTCGTTAAGGGAAACACCTGATGCTGATTTGAGCGCAATTAGCACGTGCGTATAAGGACACAGAGGCTTTGGGAAGTATTATCATCATCACTGTCACATTTGTTTCTAGGCATGTTTATGACTTTTCTTTCAGTTTTGTTTGTGGTTTGTTTTTGTAAATATCACGCCTGCTAATAAACACTCTTAATACACTTAGACCTGCCGCATACCTGACAGAATACTTGTAAAGTCTCTTTGAAAACAGTGGACTGATTGCACTCAAATCAGCATCAGGTGTTCCCCAGAATGACTGGGTCTCGAGCGCACGCACAACGTGCTCCAAAGGATCCCCGAATGTAAATGCACTTTTTAAGTCTCAAAGGTGAGGCTGTGCAGAGCCGCTGTGTTGCTCACATTCACTTCACTGTATAAGAATGAGCACCACGCTGCAGTTCTGAAATTAATGTTAATTCTTACCTTCATGGAAATGAAGTGAGCAGATAATAGGGTTTTTGACCTCTCCGTTCAACACAGAGTTCTGATGAATGTTTGCGAGCCGTTTTTCCCTTCTATGTTTCAAAATCCCTCTAGTGTTTCCCCCGATGATGAATTATTTTTGGCAAATATAAAAATCTGATTTCTTTGTTTTGTTCAGAACAATTTGCACATCCAAAAATACAGCAAAACCTTCCCATACTGATCGGTAACAACTAACTTGTCTGAATGAAGCACTACAAGCGTGCCCCCTGTCATGATGGCGTAGTTACCGTTGCTATGGGGGTCATGTGACAGTGCAAAGCCTCTATTGCTGGGTTTCACATGACGTCACATCCGACGCATTAGTTATTCAAAACTTTAGCTGGTGGTCAAACAAAGCTCAGTTAACAAAGCGTTTGTACGGAGAAGGCGCATTGCTCGCATGAAAAATGCCTTACGCTTGTGTTGTTTTAGTTTATTCGAATCAATCAAACCATGAAACTGATAAAAGTTTCTTCAGGGTTCCCCATGAACTAATAAAAAAGGGTGAACAAACACAGGATTTCACAAAAAGACGTGGAGAAAGGTAGCTTTTGAACCTCTGACTGAACTCGAAGGGAGCCGAGTCAAAGCATGCTCGAGTTTGCAGTGATCACTTGGTGAAAGGTTTGTATTTCCCTCTCAGCTCTGTCCTTCGTGTTTTCCAAGGACTTTTCTTGCTATGTGTCGTTATTTTACGGTACTTTTTTTTAGTCATGAAGCGCTCAAGTCCCCAGCTGTTTCTTTGTTTACTCCTCACAAAGTCCGTATGCATGAAGGTCGCGACAAAAATCTTCCCCAGCCGTACAGTTCCAATGCGCCGTGATCACTTCTCCGTCTTGTTTAACTAAGATCCAGGTCTTTAAAGGGGTTTCTGATGATCTTTGTGAATGATTTAGCTGAGAGATAAGAGCCAACACAAGTGAGAATCAAGCAAGCTGTTGTTTGTTTACACTTCAACTTACAGCGCTTTGTTGTAAAGACGTGAACAAAAAGCTTTTTTAAAAAAAAACAAAAACAGACTTACACAGGCAAAAACAATACAGGATTCATTGGGCAGCGACTTGATAGCGAGGTCCTTTACCCAGCCACATACAAAACAGTTGTAAGCCTCCATACTCTTCCACACTTTCATCTATTTTGCGGTGTAGAAGGACGTCTGCAACACCAGATAGTTCGAGATGTTGGGGAACTCGACTGAAGGGTAGTTTTCGAGCTCATATGACAAATCCTTCTTTCCCAGACTGTCGGGGTCGATTCCATTGCACATAGCAATCTTCTGAATATATCTAAAGTCAGTAGTGGCTTCTAGATCATGATCATACTCTGATAAGTTATCGCTCGTTGTTTGCACTACGGCGGCTGTTTAGACCACCAGCTATTTCACTTCCGGTAAAACCGCTAAGAAAAGTCGCATGACTGAAACCCAGCAATTGGGATCAGTGGATACACCCTGGAGGCAGACCCAGCATCAGAACAAATCTAATCGGGGCATTAAAGTAACCATGGGGTCTTATTTTTGTTTTTATTTCATTTCTTTCAGGGAAAATGTCTTCACTTTTAATATGATTAATATAAAGTAATTCATAAAGTTGGGCACCAAAGACTTGGTTTGCGGGTGGGTGAGGGGGCGGGACACAGTAACTCATTTGAGGGTGCAGAGGCCGTGAATACCCCAACTGATTCGTGGCAGATTTGTGCTGAGACTCTGTGGTCGTGTCGACAGCAACAGGCAAAACAAGGTCCTCTGTAACCATGTTAAACCGTTTTGCGTTTTGGAATGTGATGAGTGAGTTTGTACGATGCATGAAGTGATTGCTCCTGAACAGTGCACATGACAAAAAACTCAACGGACTTGCTGTTATGCCTTGAATGTTTTGTCTCTAAGTACTGAATGAATTTTGATGTTTTCATGCTTTCTGCAGCCTGTCACTCACCGCACTCCATGGACTGCACAGACTGTTATTTGTCATATATTCATTTATCTTGCATTGTTTTTTCCAGCCTTTTATAGGAAGAAGGAATTTCACTCCATTTATCAATGTGAGCACCATTAATTTACAGAGGGATTAGTGCCAAAATTGATAGAATTTTATTGGACACACAGCAGGACATGACCAAATTTTTCATTGGCTCCAAGAATTGCTCCTTTATGATTTATTTATTTTTATTTGTTCCTTTTCTGAAAAAAAAAGCTTTATTGTCATATATTTACAGTTTTCCATTTTGTAATGTTTTATCAATTGCCTTTCACAGCTTTTCTTTTGTCCAAGGAGTCCACGACCCAATTTTAAAGGGCCCCCACCAGTTAAGAAGCACTGGTTTACACTATAAGGCCAAAAGTATGTGCACCCCTAACCATCATACCCATATGTTGTTTTCCTAAATTGTTTTGGAGGGTTAGGGTTAACACATGCTGCCATCCAGAGGATGTCTTTTTCAGGGACGTCCCCATTGATTCCAGCCAGACAACACCAAACTACATTCTGCACGCATTACAACAGCATGGCTTTGTCATAAGAGCACAGGTGCTAAACAGAGCGGCCTGCTTCACACTGAAAATGCATGGTACATTCGGAAGCACGAAATACGATAATGGAGACCCCTGACTGTTGAGCAACTGAAGATCTATCTCAACCAAGAATGAGAAATAATTTCATTTTCAAAACTTCAACAATTTGTGTCTTCAGTTCACAAACACTGAGTGTTGTTAAAAGAAAAGGTGATGTAACACAATGGTAAACATGCCCCTGTCACAACTTTTTGTGGAACATATTGCAGGCATCAAATTCAGAATGAGTGTAAATTACAAAAAACAAAATTTATCAGTCTGAACATTAAATATCTTGTATTTATATTGTATTCAACTGAATATAGGTCGAAAAGGATTTTTTTAAATTATTGCATTGTTTTTATGTTTTACACAGTGTCCCAACTTTTCTAGAATCTGGGTTTGTCATTTGCATGGAGTAGGATTTAGTAATCAGGTACTTTTACAGGTGCATAGCTCAGTTTTACAGAAAACCCATCCTTTATCAAGGGAGTTTTTCCTCTCTTTAGTCCAGAAAGCTATAGGCAGAAGAGACACAAATAAAGCAGTCAGAGAGAGAGAGAGTGTGTGTGAGAGTGTGTGGTGTGAGAGTGAGTGTGTGTGTGTGTGTGTGTGTGTGTGTGTGTGTGTGTGTCTAGGCGAGCTGAGAGAGAGAGACTTTGACTTTTAAAAACATCTTTAATTACTTCAATTTCCATTTGTGTTCTTATCTACTGAAAGTAAAAACTAAATAAAAATATAGAAGAACTAGATAGAACTCGACGCCTCCGCCCGGTAGACTACACGCCTTATTAAGTTGTGATTTGGGGACGGACATTTGACCTCACAGTAATCTTGACCTGGTGAAATTACTTGTATTAGCCTTGGAGATATTGTGTCCACAAGGTTTTTGGACAGACATTTGACCTCACAGTGACCTTGACCTTAGACCTTTTGATCTCAAAATCTAATCAGTTCATGTTTGTCCCAAAGCGCACAAATGGTGAAAGTTTGGTGAAATTCCTTTCATTAGCCTTTGAGATATCGCGTTCACAAGGTTTCGGGACAGACGCATGCACGCACGCACGGACGGACAACCCGAAAACATAATGCCTCCTGCACCTTACGGTGGTGGAGGCATAAAAAGTGCATTTGTAAACATTCATGACTACAATTCATCAAATCCATTACACAAGGACCTTTCTTTATAAAAAGAAAAGTCATGCACACACAAACACCATATGTAATTAAATTTTTTTAAATTAAAATAAAAAAAAAGTTAAAAATTAAGAGCCAGTGAGCCGTCCCCTTCAAGTGAACATAAAACCTGTCTAATTCCCCACAAATCTATAAAAGTGTCCAGGTTGTTGGTCAGTTTGTAAAAAGCATGTCCTACTCGGAGACGAGCTGTAACTAACCCTTTCAAGCTCTGCACCACATCAGTCCGACCTCGGCCCTGTATCTGGTTTTTTGGTCTTTCATATTGCCAATTTTGCACTTACAAGTAAAAAGTTAATTAAAGCCAGAGTCTGTCTTTTTTTAATTGTGTATTTTGGCCCAAAGATAAACAAAGGAACAGAAAATTTCTCCCCCAGCTTTTCCACCCATTCGTTCAGTATCCTAAACAGACCCACTAAACGAGGACAAAGAGACACTAAATGTTCTAATGTTTCTGGCTGGTTACAAAAGGGACATCCCTCCCCAGTGCTGGGATCCAGGTGAGCCTTGTGTCTGTTTGTAGCTATCGCTCCATGGATGATCCTCCACTGGAGGTCAACCGTCCGTTTTTCAACAGGCGGCTTGTGTAAAATCCGCCAGCAGCCTTTAGGGATGCAGTCTGAAGTAAAAACCTGAGTCCACCTCGACTCCCTGACTGCAGCCAGAGGATGGAAGTTCAGTATTTTCACGCAGCTGTGGTAGAGCTGCTTCTTCCCGCAAGAGCTGAAGTTGCCCAGCGCTGGTGTTTTCAGGGACAGAAGCAGCCCGCTCTCCTCTCGCCACTCCTCAACAGCAGGCCTGACGCTTAGCGCGGGAAAGATGTAGTCCTGAGCCTCGTGCCATTGGTCAATTAGGGTACGGTTTTGTGCGTATACCCTCAGCAGTACAGTCAGGGACTCCCAGACCACCTCCACTATCTTCCTCAGCACCCTGGAGGACCTGATGTTAGTGACTCTGCCAAGGCTTTCTGGAGATGTTTTTATAAGATGGCCCAGTTTAACAACACCAGCCTTAACAAACTTGGCTCTTAATGATGTGGAGGAAAGTGTGGTGGATGTGAAGAAGTCATTGTGGAACAGTGGCTCCTCAAAAGATCCACATTCCAGGTCTGGGGTCAGCGGCCCTTATGAACTTGAACATCCTCCATGCTTCAAGCACTGAATTGTAGAAAGGCGTTATTCCAGTCAGGTCAACTTCAGAGGATCTTAAGAGAAACAGCTGTTTGTCCAGTCCCAGCCGGCCAGCGTTCCTCAGAAGCAGCTGGACAGAGGTCAGCCAGCAATAGCCAGAGCTGTATAGTAGCCTCTGTGCCATCTGCAGTCTGAAGGCAGCAATTCTTGAGAGGATGTCCATGAGACTGTGTCGTCCCTCTGTTACAGGGAGGTAGAGAACCGGTGCCTTCAGCCAACGTTGACCTGACCAGAAGTTGTTCACCCAGAGCTGCTGTACATCCTTCACGAGGTCTGGTGATGGCACTAAGACAATCAGTCTATGCCAAAGAGAAAAGGCGACCAGGTTATTAGCCATCAGAACTCTTCCCCTGTAGGACAGCTGGGGAAGCAACCATTTCCATTTAGACAACCTGGCAACCACTTTCTCCAGCACTCCCTCCCAGTTCTACTTTTGGAAGTCCTCACACCCTAGGTACACTCCTAGAACTCTGATAGCTCTTTTTCCTCCATCTTAGGTTCCCAGGAAGATCAGGGATGTCTCTTACGCTCCACTGACCTATCAAACAGGCTTCACATTTATCCCAATTTACTTTGGCAGACGAAGCTTTTTCATACACTGCCAGGCTTTCTTTAAGTTCCTGGGTATCTCTCTGATCTTGGATAAAAAAACATTGACATCGTCTGCATAAGCTGATACGACTACAGAGCGGCTCTGAGCCAGCTCTGGGAGACATAAACCCTGTAACCTGCTCCTCAGCCAACACAGGAGAGGTTCAATAGCAATGCTGTAGAGCTGGCCTGAGACGGGGCAGCCCTGTCTGATCCCTCTCCGAACTGGCACAGGGACTCAACCCTCCCCCCACCTTCACTAAACAGCAAGCCTGATTGTAGAGCAGTTTTACCCAGGATAAAAAAAAAAAAACCTCCCCCCAATTCCAAAAGCCTGCAGCGTGGAGAAGAGAAACCCATGATCTACACGATCAAAATCCTTTTCCTGGTCAATGGATATAATACCAACATTAACATTATATAATTTACAGACATCAAAAACATCTCGCATTAAAAATTAATTATCAAACACTGATCTGTCTGGGATGTAATAAGATTGATCTGCACCAATTAATAACTCAATTTTTTAATCTGTTTGATAAAACCTTGGAAAGGATTTTATAGTCCGAGCACAAAAGCGCTACGGGTCTCCAGTTCTTTAGCAGGGCCAGGTCTCCCTTCTTAGGCAGCAGTGAGAGAACCGCTCGCCTGCAGGAAACTGGAAGTCTTCCTTTTTTAAAACACTCTTTAAAAACGTCTAAAAGGTGCCGTCCCAGTATTGTCCAGAAGTGTTTAAAAAAGTCTGAAGGAAGACCATCTAGTCCTGGAGCCCTGCCTGGTGCCATCTGAGACGCCGCAGCAGTCGGTTCATCCAAGGTGATATCTGTGTTCAGTTGGTCTTGGTCCTCTGAGCTCAGTTGAGGAAGCCCCTGCAGAAGCTCTGCAGCAGAGTTCATATCGCAGCTGTCTGCTCTGAACAGTTCTTTGCCATCTCAGCTGGGTCCGTGGTGATGTTTCATGGAGACAGACCATTTGTTTCTTCTGAACAGCAGATTTTTTTAGAAATTAAAAAAAAGAAAGATGTTGGTGCATACATGTCTTGAAGTTTGGTAAAACGTGCTCGGACTAATGCTCCTTTAGCTCTGTCCTGCAGGAGAGAGCGGAGTTCCTGTCTTTTGAAGTTCAGTTCATCATTTTTTTGCTGACCAGTCTGTGAAATGGAGAGATTTTCCAAGTCCCTTATTTCGTTTTCCGGTTTCTGGACAGCTCTCTTGATTTTTGTTGTGGAATGAGATGAGTACTGCTGACAGAAAACTCTAATCTGAGCCTTTCCTTCCTCCCACCACTCAGTAAGTGAAGGAAAGGTGTTTTTCTCAGATCTCCAGTAGGTCCAAAATAGTTTCAAATTTTCACTAAAATTCAAATTGTGGGCGGCACGGTGGTGTAGTGGTTAGCGCTGTCGCCTCACAGCAAGAAGGTACGGGTTCGAGCCCCGTGGCTGGCGAGGGCCTTTCTGTGCGGAGTTTGCATGTTCTCCCCGTGTCCGCGTGGGTTTCCTCCGGGTGCTCCGGTTTCCCCCACAGTCCAAAGACATGCAGGTTAGGTTAACTGGTGACTCTAAATTGAGCGTAGGTGTGAATGTGAGTGTGAATGGTTGTCTGTGTCTATGTGTCAGCCCTGTGATGACCTGGCGACTTGTCCAGGGTGAACCCCGCCTTTCGCCCGTAGTCAGCTGGGATAGGCTCCAGCTCGCCTGCAACCCCCTGTGTAATAATTTAACATTAAAATGCCAAAAGGACTTTGGTTTTCCAGTGGGAGATTAAAAAAAAGCTCCATTAAAACTAAGTGATGATCTGTAAAAGCAACAGGAGAGATTTGACAGTCAATAACTCTTGAGGTAAAAGTAGCAGAGAGATCAAACCTGTCCAGTCTTGCGGCACCGACTCTGCCATCAGATATCTTAACCCAAGTGTACTGTTGGACTGAAGGGTGCTTCATCCTCCACACATCGACCACATGAGCTTTCTTTAAAACATTCCATAAAATGGAGGACTGAACGTGTAGCTCTTCTCCAGTTCTGTCTGTGTTGATATGTAGTATGGAATGTAACCAGCAGGGGGACCTATGTAGTTAGGAGAGCGGGCAATGAGGTTGGGGGGGAGATGAGCAAGTATATGTGGAGACAGGTTAACATGAGGATTTTTGCTATTGAAATAAACTTTGAACGCAAGCTCATTGTTCACTAAACAAGGTTTGGTCTTTAAGAAATGAACAACACATGGTACCAGGAGTAAAACGGTTTGTCAAACAATGGTGTTTCTCAAGATGGAGATGTTAAGGCCACCGGAGGGGCTGAAACTGGTGGGAAATGTGGACAGCAATTGGCGGTCTTTCAAGCAACAGTTTGAGATGGCCACTATAGGACTGGACAATAAAACCGACACCAGGAAGATTGCGTTGCTGCTTACGGTCGCGGGTCCCCAAGCCACTGAAGTCTTCAACACGTTCGAGTTCACGGAGGCTGATGACAAAGAGAGGTATGATAGCGTGATTGAAAAGTTTCATGCGTATTGCTCACTGCAGAAAAACACCGTGTATGAAAGGTACGTGTTCCGTTCAAGAATGCAACAGCCAGGTGAAACATTTGATTGTTTTGTGACTGATTTAAAGCTGAAAGCACAGTCATGCGATTTTGGAGATCTCAAAGATTCCATGGTCCACGATCAAATTGTTTATGGAATCCATGATAAGAGGATAAGGGAGAGGCTGTTAAGAGATGCTAAACTGGAGGAGGCAGAGAGACTGTGCCATGCCAGTGAGCTAGCACAACAGCACCCTAAGACATTTGATGAAACAAGTGCAGTACATGATAGTGCTAACGTAGCGGTGGTCAAAAACAAAGCAAAAAGTAATATTCCACAAAAGGCAAACAAAGATCCAATAGGCTGCTGCAGACGGTGTGGTGGCAGACATGAGCCTAGGCAGTGCCCTGCGTATGGCAAAAGATGCTCAAAATGTACGGTAATGGAAAAAATCATTTTGCCAAACAATGTCTAACTAAAGATACAATAAGTCCAAACCAGTGAGGCTAGTTGATGAGACTGACCTAAGTGAGAATTTCTTTGTAGGCATGGTGTCATGTGATAATGCAATAAATGGGCATGCCACAGAGCCAAATGATAGACACTCAGAAAATGATGACACTTGGATTGTTTCACTACCAATAAATGGAGCTTTAGTAGCACTAAGGATTGACACAGGCGCACAAGCAAATCTGATCAGCAAGACGGAAATTAATGCTATGAAGGAAAAGCCGAAAATAATCAAGAAAACAGTACTACTGAAAGACTACAGTGGAAAAGAAATAGAAAGCAGAGGTCAGCGCAGACTGAAAGTGACAGTAAAGAACAAAGAATACAATTTACTATTCTCCATCGTACCTGAAAGTTGGGAGTCACTGATAGGTGGGGTCACCTGAAAGAAAGTAAACCTGGTGAAGAGAGTCTATAACATCAACTGCTCAAAAGCAGTGAGTGCACACACAGGCACAGTTGACTCCATTGTGCAGCGTTTTCATGATGTTTTCAAAGGACTGGTACCAAAATTCAAAAAAGTGCTTATTTAAGGAGTGAAAGGCATTTTTGAGACAAAGTCGGCAAACAGTCTTATTTTGTCAATTTGGGTGTACCGAATTCAAATTTGCAATATGCCGAGCTCTATCTGACCTCTGTTGACCTCTAGAGGTCATTGAACTTTGGGCCTGTAAACGTCTCAGCTGAACCCAGTTTCTCAGCTTTCTAAGGAATGAAATGTACTAAAATGATTAATGAAGTTAGCAAATGGCCTTGTTTGTTAAATGTTTGGGTGCTGAATTCATTTTTCATTTGTAAAACGACATATGACCTCTGATAACCTCAAGGTCATTAAACTTGGCCTATAGGCCTATGCATTTAACGGCATTTTTAAACTGACTTTACTCCCCCAAAAAGAATATGAACAGACAAAAAACAAATAGAAAGGAACAAATACAACATTAAATGCCAGTCCATGTACATGTGACTTACTTTTCACAATGAGAATGCCTCGGCGATCACCTTACATAACATTGCATTACATTTAGCGGTTATTGTTTATACAAAGCTACTGAAAAAAGGACAGATTCAGCAGCATACAAAATGTGGGGGCATACAGGGTATACAGGTTCATCAGGGTTAGTGTATATGAGAGTTTTTTTCTTTGTTGTTTGCTTTTGGTAAAGGCTTTACCCCGTTTAAAACAAAACAAAACAAACAACAAAGAAAAAAACTCTCATATACACTAACCCTGATGAACCTGTATACCCTGTATGCCCCCACATTTTGTATGCTGCTGAATCTGTCCTTTTTTCAGTAGCTTTGTATAAACAATAACCGCTAAATGTAATGCAATGTTATGTAAGGTGATCGCCGAGGCATTCTCATTGTGAAAAGTAAGTCACATGTACATGGACTGGCATTTAATGTTGTATTTGTTCCTTTCTATTTGTTTTTTGTCTGTTCATATTCTTTTTGGGGGAGTAAAGTCAGTTTAAAAATGCCGTTAAATGCATAGGCCTATAGGCCAAGTTTAATGACCTTGAGGTTATCAGAGGTCATATGTCGTTTTACAAATGAAAAATGAATTCAGCACCCAAACATTTAACAAACAAGGCCGTTTGCTAACTTCATTAATCATTTTAGTACATTTCATTCCTTAGAAAGCTGAGAAACTGGGTTCAGCTGAGATGTTTACAGGCCCAAAGTTCAATGACCTCTAGAGGTCAACAGAGGTCAGATAGAGCTCGGCATATTGCAGATTTGAATTCGGCACACCCAAATTGACAAAGTAAGACTGTTTGCCGACTTTGTCTCAAAAATGCCTTTGGGTGTCACAATTCTGGATTTTGGTACCAGTCTAAAAGGACTGGGATGCCTTCCATACACATACAAAATTGAATTGAAAGAGAATGCAAAATCAGTGATCCATGCACCTAGGAGAGTTCCAGCTCCACTTAGGGAGCGCCTTAAAAAGGAACTGGACAGGATGTGTCAGTTAAAAGTCATTACTAAAGTGGAAGAACCAACAGAGTGGGTAAACTCAGTGGTGTGTGTGGACAAAAAGAACAAAAACAATGAACCGAGAATATGCATGGACCCAGGTGATTTGAACAAAAACATAAAACATGAGTACTACCAGATACCAAAACGTGAGGAAATTGCAAGTGAGATGGCAGGCGCCAAATACTTCTCCAAGCTTGATGCGGCACAGGGATTCTGGCAAATCAAGCTGGACAATGAGAGCTCGAAATACTGCACATTCAATACGCCTTTTGGTAGGTACCGATTTCTCAGAATGTCATTTGGCATAATCTCAGCATCGGAAATTTGCCATCGTGCGATGGATAACACGCTAGACGGCCTAGAAGGGGTCCGTTGCTATGTGGATGATGTGGTAATCTGGGGCTCCACCCTACAGGAGCATAATGAAAGACTGACAAAAGTGCTCCAAAGGGTATGTGAGAATGGAGCTAAACCATGCAAAATGTCAGTTTGGTGTACAAGAAATAACATTCCTTGGAGACAAGTTGTCTGCTGAAGGGCTAGAGCCAGATGAAAGAAAAATAAAAGCCATCCTAAGCATGCCACGCCCCACAGACAAGAAAGGGGTGCTCAGAGTAATGGGAATGATAAATTTTATTGGCAAGTTCATACCCAACCTATCTGTGAGAACATCAGCACTGAGGGAACTACTCCATGATTCGAAAAAGTTCAAGTGGACAGCAAAAAATGAGCGAGAATGGAATGCTCTAAAGACCGCATTGACCAATGCCCCTGTGCTTGCGTATTATGATCCCACTAAGAGACTGAAGATTTCAACAGATGCTTCGAAGGACGGGCTTGGAGCTGTCTTGCTGCAGGCAGAAGGAGATAGCTGGAAGCCAGCTGCTTATGTTTCGAGATCAATGACTAGGACTGAAACTAAATATGCTCAAATAGAGAAGGAATGCCTTGGACTAGCTTATGGACTAGAAATATTTCACTGCTATGTACAACCCCAATTCCAAAAAAGTTGGGACAAAGTACAAATTGTAAATAAAAACGGAATGCAATGATGTGGAAGTTTCAAAATTCCATATTTTATTCAGAATAGAACATAGATGACATATCAAATGTTTAAACTGAGAAAATGTATCATTTAAAGAGAAAAATTAGGTGATTTTAAATTTCATGACAACAACACATCTCAAAAAAGTTGGGACAAGGCCATGTTTCCCACTGTGAGACATCCCCTTTTCTCTTTACAACAGTCTGTAAACGTCTGGGGACTGAGGAGACAAGTTGCTCAAGTTTAGGGAGAGGAATGTTAACCCATTCTTGTCTAATGTAGGATTCTAGTTGCTCAACTGTCTTAGGTCTTTTTTGTCGTATCTTCCATTTTATGATGCGCGAAATGTTTTCTATGGGTGAAAGATCTGGACTGCAGGCTGGCCAGTTCAGTACCCGGACCCTTCTTCTACGCAGCCATGATGCTGTAATTGATGCAGTATGTGGTTTGGCATTGTCATGTTGGAAAATGCAAGGTCTTCCCTGAAAGAGACGTCGTCTGGATGGGAGCATATGTTGCTCTAGAACCTGGATATACCTTTCAGCATTGATGGTGTCTTTCCAGATGTGTAAGCTGCCCATGCCACACGCACTAATGCAACCCCATACCATCAGAGATGCAGGCTTCTGAACTGAGCGCTGATAACAACTCG
The DNA here is from genome assembly GCF_027579695.1 of Neoarius graeffei. Classification (NCBI taxonomy): domain Eukaryota; kingdom Metazoa; phylum Chordata; class Actinopteri; order Siluriformes; family Ariidae; genus Neoarius; species Neoarius graeffei. The sequence goes on from NC_083588.1 coordinate 228,279, forward strand.
GGTCGTCCTTCTCCTCTTTAGTCCGAATGACACAGCGTCCCTGATTTCCATAAAGAACTTCAAATTTTGATTCGTCTGACCACAGAACAGTTTTCCACTTTGCCACAGTCCATTTTAAATGAGCCTTGGCCCAGAGAAGACGTCTGCGCTACTGGATCATGTTTAGATACAACTTCTTCTTTGAACTATAGAGTTTTAGCTGGCAACGGCGGATGGCACGGTGAATTGTGTTCACAGATAATGTTCTCTGGAAATATTCCTGAGCCCATTTTGTAATTTCCAATACAGAAGCATGCCTGTATGTGTTGCAGTGCTGTCTAAGGGCCCGAAGATCACGGGCACCCGGTATGGTTTTCCGGCCTTGACCCTTACGCACAGAGATTCTTCCAGATTCTCTGAATCTTTTGATGATATTATGCACTGTAGATGATGATATGTTCAAACTCTTTGCAATTTTACACTGTCGAACTCCTTTCTGATATTGCTCCACTATTTGTCGGCGCAGAATTAGGGGGATTGGTGATCCTCTTCCCATCTTTACTTCTGAGAGCCGCTGCCACTCCAAGATGCTCTTTTTATACCCAGTCATGTTAATGACCTATTGCCAATTGACCTAATGAGTTGCAATTTGGTCCTCCAGCTGTTCCTTTTTTGTACCTTTAACTTTTCCAGCCTCTTATTGCCCCTGTCCCAACTTTTTTGAGATGTGTTGCTGTCATGAAATTTCAAATGAGCCAATATTTGGCATGAAATTTCAAAATGTCTCACTTTCGACATTTGATATGTTGTCTATGTTCTATTGTGAATACAATATCAGTTTTTGAGATTTGTAAATTATTGCATTCCGTTTTTATTTACAATTTGTACTTTGTCCCAACTTTTTTGGAATTGGGGTTGTATATGGGCTTCCCACGTTCACAGTTGAAACAGATCATCGTCCTCTTGTGTCACTCATCAAGAAGAACCTCAATGAGATGTCGCCAAGGATTCAGCGACTCATCATGAAACTACAAAGGTATGACTTTGAGTTAATATACACACCAGGCAAGCACTTAGTGTTAGCAGATGTGCTATCACGAGCACCAGAGATGAGTCAAGTGAGCTCCACTGAAAAAGAGATTGAAAATCACATCAACATGATAGTTGGGTTTCTGCCGGTGTCTGAGGTCAAAGCAAAACAAATAGATAGTCAAAGATAAGGAGTTACAAACAGTGATTGAAAACATACACAGTGGTTGGCCCAAAGGGTCCTGTCCAAAATATTATCACATCAGATTAGAGCTAAGTGTGACAAATGGACTGTTACTAAGAGGCAATAGAATTGTCATCCCATGCTGCCTTAGGCCAGAGATACTTAAAAGGCTACATGAAGGACACCTTGGAATAGAGAAGTGTAAAAGGAGAGCCAGAAGCACTGTATATTGGCCTGGCATTAATAAAGACATTGAAAACATGATAGGAAAGGGTGACACATGCAACAAGTACCATAGCAAACAGGCAAGGGAGCCTATGACGATTCCAGATCTTCCCACTACACCATGGGAGAAAGTTGGAATGGATTTGTTTCATTATAATGGAAAGGACTATTTGCTAGTGATTGATTACTATTTAAACTTCCCTGAAATTGCTCTGCTCTCAAGTGCAACTGCCAGCAGTGTCATTACTCAGGTCAAGTCCATATTTGCCTGGCACGGGATACCAAAGACTGTAGTTAGTGACAGTGGTCCTTGTTACAACTGCAAAGAGTGGCAATGGTTTGCAAATCAATATGGTTTCCATCATGTCACATCCAGTCCTCGGCATGCGCAGGCAAATGCAAAGCTGAAAAGGGAGTGCACATCAAACAGCTTCTGAAAAAGACCACAGACAGCAAGTCAGATCCTTATTTAGCTCTGCTAAGCTACAGAACTGCCCCGCTTGAATGTGGTTTATCCCCAGCAGAACTGTTAATGAATCATAAGTTATGCACAACCCAACCTTGTTATACAGACATCAAACAGAATACAGGGATACAGACAAAACTGGAGAACATAAAATGGAAACAGAAACAGTGCTATGACAAATCAACTAAAACTCTCAGACCACTTGCTCAAGATGATGTGGTAAGAATCCAAGACCAGGATGCATGGAACCGAAAAGCTACTGTTCTTCAGGAGGTTAGACCGAGAGCTTATGAAGTGAGGACTGAGGAAGGGCACGTGCTCTGAAGGAACCGTTGAAGCCTTCTGAAAACAAAAGAGACTTTCACAGAGACAGAAAACGATCCGGATGGAATGAATGCTGATGCAGTATCAAGCCTGAAAACGGATGGATATATGCAGGTGGACACAAGTGATGTTCAGTCTGAATCACCTCTTTTGAGGAGATCTGAGCGTCAAATTAAAAGACCAGACAGACTTGATCTGTAAAAGAATGGACTGAATGTTTAAGGTTCCTGTGTGGTAAAAAAAGAAATGTGAGAACTGATGTTTAAAATGATAGCATCATTATGTTAAGGCAATATTTGGTTCACATCTTGGGGGGGGGGGGGGGGGGGGGGGAGTTGATCTGTAGTATGGACTGTAACCAGCAGGGGGACCTATGCAGTTAGGAGAGACGAGTGGAGACAGGTCAACATGATGTTCGCTATTGAAATAAAGTTTGAGCGCAAGCTCATTGTTCACTAAACAAGGTTTTATCTTTAAGAAATGAACAGCACACTGTAAAGTAAAATCTGTGCAACCAGTGTCCCCCCCGGATCACTGCTGTTTAATTTCCCCTTTAATAAGTTAAACACCCCGTCACGCTCCGAGCCTCGGTTTGGTGCAGAAACATTCATAAAACTAAAGGGAAAATCCTGGATTTCAGCCTTCACCATGAGAACTCTGCCTTTCACCAACTCTGTGCTTGACATGTTTATATCTAAAAAAGGAGAAAATAAAATGGCGACCCCGGCACTAAAACTCATCCCGTGGCTAAGAACATACTGCCCCCCCCCACCACAGACCCCGATCCACTTCATTTAAATCATCACTGTGTTTCCTGGAGTAAAATAACATCTAATCTTTTTTGCCTGATGACTTCAGTTAATAAAGCTCTGTTCTGTGCATCTCTTCCCCCATTTATATTTAAAGAAGCTTCTCTTAAACCCTGCATGTTGGGAAATGAGAGACAGAGCAGTAAAGAACCAGCCGGCGGTGTTAAAGTCCAGATTTATCCAGCAGGTGTTTTACTACAGGGAGGATTTTTATTTTTGAGGGACACAGATCAAAGAACACCGCGCCATAAGAGACCGATTCAACACTACAAAGCCAGACTGCTGCACACACAGCTGGAGACAGATGTGGAACTGACCCAGAAAGCTCAATGTCTTTTATATATTTGTTATATTTTGTTATAAAGATCACTAAAAGCAGGTAATGGAGGAAACTGCGGCGGTTTTTCAGCGGAAATGATGTTTATTTCTTTCACTCGATAATTTACTGCTTTCCTCCATCGCTCTTTACTGAGGCGACAGAAACATCCGGCCATCACTTCCGGCCTTCCATGAACAACGCACAACTCCGCCCATCCTTCTGGTCACGTGATCTCATCCTGCAATGGTTGCCAGAATTCAGAAAGCGCAGTTTAAAGGATTTTTTTTCTCCTTCTGATTAAATTGAACAGGACAGTTTCACACCCTGGAACAAACTTTTTCCACTTTAACTTCCTGAAGATCACGGAGCTGTAACTCCGAAGATAAAAAACCCAAACGGGCAACCCAGAACCCCACTGGACCAGACAGTGACACACTGCAGGCACAGAGAAAGAAAGTGAACAGACACGTGTGTGTATTCCAAATAAAAACATTTTATTATATAAAAAGTGAGGTAGTGACCATGTGGAGTGGTCAGGTTTAGCAGCTTATAACATTTTCCCTCCTGTCATTTCTGTGTGTAGATTATAAACAGTGATGAACAGAGTGGATAAATGTAATGAAAAAGTAGTTTATGTACAATAAATAAACCAGCTTGATCAGTCTCACTCCTTCAGTTCGAAGGGTTTAAGATGAGTCATGAATTCGACACACACAGCTGTAACATGTCGGACTTGTTTCCAGGAAACTCTGGGTTTGGTTGGAGATGGTGATGATGCGCGCTGACTCCGCTCTGCGTCACAGTTTCTGAAGCAGCCTCGTGCCTGATGAGTCACCCTTCACCCCGTGACGTCATCAACACCACCTCTGACCTCAGCTCAGATCCGCTGAGAATCTCGGGGTCGAGTTCGGGCCAGAAAACTGGAGTAGCCGAAGGTTTGTTGTTTTAAACAGTCAGAATTCCACAGGAACTGTGCGCGCTTTGTGCTCGGGGAGACCGGGAACTGTGCGTTCGAGACCCACACACACACACACACACACACACGCGCGCAGTCTGTTCAGCAGGTCACTATAGTCCTGGGGATGTGTGAAGCCGACAGGAGCTCCGTCTCCAGAGCGCACTGGCCGGAGTTACTCCGCGCTGTGGAGTCGTGAAGAACCCGCCGGAGCGCCTTCCGGTCCAGTCTCGCCTTTTTGCAGGGCAGGAAGTCCGGCTCGGCGCCGCTTTTCCCTCTCCGTTTCCGGGATTGTGCCTGATGGCCGGTGGAGTTACAGTTCTCTTTATCCGCGGTGCTGTCCGGTTCTGCTGCCCGCTCAGCGCTCTGGAGCGCACACGGAGGTTCGGGCGCCTCGGCCGTGTCCATGAGCTCCTCCGTCTGTGTGCTGTGCGCAGCGGAGCCGGGCCAGTCCCTCTGTCCGCTTGTGTCCGGGCCGGGGTTCGGTACCGGTCCCCGCGCGGAATGGTACGCGTCCCGGGCGGCTCTCATCACCAGAGTGAGCAGGAGGCTGCGGTGGAGCGGGATTCCTCCGCGCTGGGTTCGGGAGCTGTACATTTTACTCAGAGCCTGCACCATCACCCGCTTCGCTTCTGCACACACCTCCATCTGTGGGCTTTAATCCCCTCCGTTTATAAACACGACCTTGTGCTCGCTTTGGGTCTCGAACCCGCTGCTCTTCCCTCACCAGCACAAACAGAGGCGCGCGCTCACCGCTGGCCTTATGTACTTTTTGTGACGTCAGCTGTGCGATTGACAGATTGGCTCCACCTCTTTTTTCTTCCTGGAAAAATAAACGTGCGAAACTGGTTCTCTCTCTCTCTCTCTCTCTCAGAGTCTGTGCCATGAGGACAAACAATACAGCAGAATCCAACCCAGCTGTCACACTGATACTTCATGAAGCTCAAACAGAATAAATGAAACTGTAATAACAGACAGGAAACACCGACCCTGTGTCTGGAACCCGTTCAGTGAATTTGATGATCAGGTCAAACTGCTCCACTGAACCCAGAACAGGCTTTAAAGAAGTTTTTATCTTTCTTTTCCTTACAGCTTCTGGTAAATTACACATACACACTGATTACATCTGATTAAATTAAATTCGAAGTTTAATAAAATCTCATAATTAAAAAATAATCCATAAAATGTTTTTAAAATTATGAATAATTAAAATAATTTGCTTTAACTGAATAAATAAAACGTAAACGTGGTGCATTACATTATTAGTTTCAGAATGAGAAAGTTGTGTTTGTGATCTTTTCTTTCCCCACTTTCACTACCTTTTCCCTGCTTTTTTCCTGATGTCTATATATGGACATCCGCTTCTGGCACCGGTTCGGCGGAAAACCCTGCGCGCAGAGGCGGGCTCTACTTCCTGTGACCATATTTAGCACGCTGATGTCATCACCTCTGATACCCTTATATGGCGATAGAAACAGAGCGCGCGGAGCTTCCTGTCGCTTTTTAGGGGGAGGATCCAGCTGTTTCCGCCTGAGACACGTCACACAAAGGAAAGAGGGGGGTGTGAGAGGGAGAGAGGGAGAGAGAGACTGAACATTTACACATGCAAAATACCATAAACCTCATTCTGTTTGTCTCAGAGAGTTCTATATGATACTGTGTATAGATTAGATTATATGATACTGTGTATAGGGGCGGCACGGTGGTGTAGTGGTTCACACTGTCGCCTCACAGCAAGAAGGTCCTGGGTTCGAGCCCCGTGGCCGGCGAGGGCCTTTCTGTGCGGAGTTTGCATGTTCTCCCCGTGTCCGCGTGGGTTTCCTCCGGGTGCTCCGGTTTCCCCCACAGTCCAAAGACATGCAGGTTAGGTTAACTGGTGACTCTAAATTGAGCGTAGGTGTGAATGTGAGTGTGAATGGTTGTCTGTGTCTATGTGTCAGCCCTGTGATGACCTGGCGACTTGTCCAGGGTGTACCCCGCCTTTCGCCCGTAGTCAGCTGGGATAGGATCCAGCTCGCCTGCGACCCTGTAGAACAGGATAAAGCAGCTACAGATAATGAGATGAGATGAGATACTGTGTATAGATTAGATTAGATTATGAGATTTGATGGTTCACTTCAGTCAGTGTAAAATAAGCAGGTTATAAACACAGATGTGTTCTACTGGTGTAAAGGTCAGAATAAAATGTTGAAGTAAACAGGCAGAGTGTTACTGTACATGTTCTAAATGATTTGAATGTTAGACTATTTAATGAAAGAAGGCGGAGTGGGTCTGTGGGGTTTGTTTTCAAAAAGTCTGATCTAACAAGAAGATAAAATTTCACCAATTAGAAATTCAATCTCTGATCAGCTGACTGATCATCTTGTTTTAAGATTGTACTGACCTGTGTATTGGTCCTTAGTTTCAGGTCATGTTGTCGTTTCTCTGTGTGTATGGTGTCTTTAAGTTACGTTGTTTTTGTGTTTTATGGTGTCCTCCAGTCTTTTTACCTGCTTGTCCAGCACTTTGGTCAGCTGTCTCTGTTGTATTTTAAAGTGCTTTATAAATAAACCTGACTTGACTTGACTTGATCACTGCCATCAATAAATTCAGTGATGAATCAGATCAGCAGATTGTTTTAGTTCTGATTAATCACATTTACCACAACAAAATGTACACCCTGGATTTTTTTTTTTACTTGGACAGGACAGAAAGAACAGCAGTCCATCTGCACTCAGACTGAGTAAACAGAGGCTGAGCTGGAATCATGACTCCACTGCAGGAAGAGAGAAAAACACCCAAGGTCTCTCTCTCTCTCTCTCTCTCTCTCTCTCTCTCACACACAAACACACACACTCACCCTGACTGAAGCCCAGTTTTCTTTGCTTTGAGGTGAAGGACTCAGGAAGTGACATCACTATTTCCTGCACATATCAGACGTAGATGTAAAGAGGAAGTCGGTCAACTCTGTGGAACTTCACACGAAGCTGAGAGAAAGAAACACTTCACACACTGCTCAGGGGGAAAACATCAAACATCCTGTAAACAAACTCGCGTTCATGATTAAAAACGATTTAAATGGCATGTGTAAATGATGCTGAATGTAAAACTGGACAGGATTCACTCAAAACATTGACACCTGAAGAAATGAGGACGTGAACACAGCCTCATGCAGCACAGCACCCAGTTTTCCTTTTTAAAGGATCTTCTGTGGGTGGCACGGTGGTGTAGTGGTTAGCGCTGTCGCCTCACAGCAAGAAGGTCCGGGTTCGAGCCCCGTGGCCGGCGAGGGCCTTTCTGTGTGGAGTTTGCATGTTCTCCCCGTGTCCGCGTGGGTTTCCTCCGGGTGCTCCGGTTTCCCCCACAGTCCAAAGACATGCAGGTTAGGTTAACTGGTGACTCTAAATTGAGCGTAGGTGTGAATGTGAGTGTGAATGGTTGTCTGTGTCTATGTGTCAGCCCTGTGATGACCTGGCGACTTGTCCAGGGTGAACCCCGCCTTTCACCCGTAGTCAGCTGGGATAGGATCCAGCTTGCCTGCGACCTTGTAGAACAGGATAAAGCGGCTACAGATAATGAGATGAGATGAGATGAGGATCTTCTGTCGTCTCTTACATACAGGACAGAAACATGTTCATCAGGAGGGAATGAAACAATCAGTCTGACAGAAACTTCTGCAAAGAACCGTTCAGAATGTTCCACCAGTCCATTTCTCATCACTGCTGCTGAAGGATCAGATTTCATCCCACTTCCCTGTACCATGTGTTTCCTGTCTCTTCTGTAATCAGCTGCAGATCAAACGAGGAGGAGGTCTGAAGGTTTTTTTTTGCGATTTATATCATTAGAACAAAGGATTTCTCCTTTCCAGTGACAAGACGCTTCACCAGTGCTGGACAGAACATAAATGACATCTCTGTTTACATCTCTTACACACACACACACACACACACACACACTAACCCCCACTAATCCCATTTCTCATCTCATCTCATTATCTGTAGCCGCTTTATCCTGTTCTACAGGGTCGCAGGCGAGCTGGATCCTATCCCAGCTGACTACGGGCGAAAGGCGGGGTTCACCCTGGACAAGTCGCCAGGTCATCACAGGGCTGACACATAGACACAGACAACCATTCACACTCACATTCACACCTACGCTCAATTTAGAGTCACCAGTTAACCTAACCTGCATGTCTTTGGACTGTGGGGGAAACCGGAGCACCCGGAGGAAACCCACGCGGACACGGGGAGAACATGCAAACTCCGCACAGAAAGGCCCTCGCCAGCCACGGGGCTCGAACCCGGACCTTCTTGCTGTGAGGCGACAGCGCTAACCATTACACCACCATGACATTTTAAAAATGTCATTAAAAATGTAAACCAAAGAAAGAAAAGGTTCAATATCTGTAATATTCAGCATTAATTCAGCACCGTTTCTGTTCTACTTTAAACTGAAGTCGATGTTCTACAGACTGAAGTGTTGGTGACCATCTGATCTCCTGTACAAAAGGTCTGATCTTCCTCGAGTCTGATCACTTCCAGTGAAGCCATAATCAGAAAAAACTGCAGTGGATTTGCTCAAACTTGACCTGTGGGTGGGGTCTCGAACTTGGCCCCGTCATCATTTTATTTTGTTCCAGTAGGAAATGTGTTCTGTGATAATCTGAGTCTCACACCCACCTGTTACTGAATGAGTTTTTAATCAAACTTCCATGAGTTATATTTAATAACACTCAGACTCTCATGGGTTCCAACTGAAGGATAACAATATTCAGAATATTACTGTACATGATTTAAATAATGATCCGAATGTTTGAAAATGTCTTTAAAATGTTAATTAAAGGAAGTGCAGGATATTTATTCCGAGTCAGGGCTTTAAATTAGACTCTTGTCGTTTTATCTGATCCTGATGCGATTCATTTTCTCCATTTCACAATATTTCATTCAGAAAAAATGATGAATTAAGACTCAGACACAAAAACATTTGTTACAAAGTTTTTTATTAAGATATCCAGATGTTTTCTTTCAATTTTGCTTTTTCTCTTTACAGTAGTTAATGTGCAATTATACTTTGATAATATTGGGTCACAGTTAGGGATTCACAAAGTTATTGGCACTCTGAACACAGACTGAATGGCATGATGGGACACGGGCATTACAGGGTCACTGTGTGGGCACGGCGGGTGGGCGGGGGTGGGCGAGGGGGCAGACACGGCTGCGCTGGACTCGAAGCAGCTTCTGGGTTACAACTCATGCTGTGAGTGCACGACGAACAATCAGTAAATCTCATTAGTTCTTTTATAGAATGTACAGTATGTATATATTTATATATATATTTCTGTATGTTTATATGTATGGATCATTCTGTATTGTACAGGTATGAAGTTACAGAAAGTGAACACGCAGCAATGCATTGATATATATATTTTTTTAGAAAAAGAGTTTACACTCCTGCTTGTGTGCAGATGAAGGTGAATTATCACTGATCCCTAAACCTCAGCACGTCTCACTGCATCTGTACACGTCGTCCTCGTCTCCACCGTCCAGTAGATTTATTTATTTATTTATTTATTACAAAATGTCAGTTATGTCGATTTCATCACTCCGACTGCAAGCTGAGGAAAACTGGTTAAAGGCAGGATTCTGAGGTACATGGGAACAGAAGAGGTACTGCAGAGACGAGTGTGTGTGAGACATGATAAACACACCACCCAGTCCTCACTCGCTGTCCCAGAATGCACAGCAGCCCAGAATGGATTTTAAAAAAGGAAAAGGGGCGGGGTTTAGGTTCAGAATACACTGCTGAAGGGTCAGTAAACTCTCACACTGTTTCAGTCTCCGGCCTCGCAGACGCCGTCATCAAGGTGCCATGGTTCAGGAACGTTAAAATTAAATCAAACCCCTCCCCAATAAAAAGGTGCATTATGAGGCACGGAGACTCGAGCAGACAGTAAAAACCATAAAGTAATAAAATGACACGCTTGCAGCACGACTCTGGTCCCTCTCTCATATAAAAACACACTCTTTAGGCAACTTTACAAAACTAAAATAAACCCATAACATCAGGCAACATCATTTTTTTCCCTCAAAATAATGTAAACAAAGAAGAAATCTAACAAGTTCCTCTGTGTAACATCTGTTAAAGTGAACACAGCGCCCTCCGGAGTCCACTGTGTGTAGTGCACGAGACTGTACAGCAGGGGGCGTGTGTGAGCCATGCAGGGTGTGTGTGTGTGTGTGTGTGTGTAAAAATCAAAATGGAGGCCCCAGAAACAGCCTCTGATCCTCAAAATTATCAACAAATAATAAAAAAAAACCTCAAACAGCTGAACACTTCTGCTTTTCCTATTCTTACAAAAAACAAACTTGGCAATTCCACTCTCACTGCGGATTAGTTACAGACCACATGTTTACTGTTAAACAAAAACAACAACAACAAAAAATAAACAAACAGCTGTGCTATTCTATAACCCTAATGACACATCTGGATGCAGCTGTTTTCTTGCTGTACAGTTTTATTCGGGGGACTAAAGTGTGATTACTGATCTGGGAAGCGCGAACTCTGGTTAAACTCAGACTCTGAACGAAACGAAACACTAAAAAGAAAGATGTGTGAAAATTCGTCTACATCAGCGCTCAGAGATCTCCACCGAGCTCAGATCATTACACTGGGGGAGAAAACAAAAAACAAACTCAGTAAAAATCTGTTCAACAGCCTCAGCAATATTTACATCATCATGGGTCAGACAGGCTCCGCCCCCTCCGTCACACACTTATTCCCAAATTCCAAAAGTCGGATTCGCTACAAAAACAAGGTGCACAAAATCCACAGTCTCCTACAAAAGAAGGTGCAAAACGCACAAGTTCAGTCTACAAAAGAAGGTGCAAAGCTCCATTTACCTTTCTGACACACACACACACACACACACACACACACACACACACACACACACACACACACACAGAGTACCACTAAAAGGTGTTTTGGAGACTTGTTTTGGACAATAAGGACTTTTTGGAGAATCACAATGTGAATAAATTTATTGACCCCGATCAGTTTACTGAGTGTGCGATTGTATTGGCACCCCGCAGTCTGCTCAGGATAAATCCTTTCTTGAATCTTCTCCATATTTTTGTGCCACTTCATGATTGTTTTTAATCAATTCTTTTAAAACTATTAATTTTATTTTATCACTCATTAAAATTGGATTGAGATTTTTTCTTTCACTCTTCAACTACACTTCAGAATATATAGATATATAAAACGAAGTGAAATGTTAGACTTCATGCTCTAAAGACATGTTTTTAAAAGTAATGGAGTCCAGTTATTCAACTGAATTTCTACACATTTCTTCTACAAATACTGAATAAAGTTATTGACTTTTCCTAAAGATGTCAATAGTTGATTTCAACAGGCCCTTATTGGACATCTAGTGCACTTCATAGGGTGTATAATGTGTTGTACCCTATCTAGTCATTGTGTCTAGTGAACAGGACTCGGCCTCAGTGTGTGGAAGTGGAAATAAAATGATTCCTGTGTGAAGAGGAGTTCAGGACTCAAGTTCTTCAACATTAAAGCTCTTTTGCCTGTGTGTGAGAGAGAGAGAGAGAGAGAGAGAGAGAGAGAACAGAACCTCGGTGCGTTCTCATCCTCACTGCAGTTCTTTATTCAGGTAAACACACAGTGATCAGACTCAGGTCCGAGTGCACTTTCCTCCATCTGATTCTGAGTGAACAAAGGGATTCGACTCTGAATTGATTCACTGCAGGAAGGGACTTGAACATGCCGTGTGTTTCAGGTTGCAGGTTTTTTTCTGTAAATATTCTGTGACGTTAAACTGAGCCAAAGCACAGAGCTGTAGCGCAGTGGACACGCCCTGAGCTCGGGGGATTCCTCAGGATTTCTATCGCAGTTGGTAGTTTTTATGTTTCAGATTTAATCAACTGCAGAATAAAACCAAACTGTGGATTATTTACGATAATAATAATGTGAAGTGGATTATTTTCCTGTAACAGCGTGGCCTGAGGCATGTTGTTCCAATTTGGCCATGATTACAATTTCTACTTTTTCAATTCATCCTTTTATCATTACATTTAAATGTCAGTGAAATGAGTTCACTCCTGTTCTCACTGATGTTATAGCAGCGATAAACACTCGTTCCCTCAACAGTCTCTTTATTCTCTCCAAGTTAATATGATAAAAAAATAAAGCACAGCTTGTTCCATCGTGTTCCTGTGAAACTGTACAGAAGTGTAAACTCCTCTGTCCTGAAGGTGTCTGAGATCTTACAGCTCCAGCTTCACCTCTGACTGTTACACAGCGCTCACACTGGAGACTCCTTACAGAGACCACACACACACACACACACACACACACACACACTTCTCCTCACAGAGAACTTCATGTTAACAATTTCACACATTTTTATCCGTTTATGTGGAGTATCCACTGTACGAGTGCTTGTGAATAAGCTGTTACTATGGAAACGATAACGGACTGTCCGAGCTCATTAATATAAACCTGTGGTTCTGGTCCGAGCCGCACTGTTCGACACCAACACTGCTCATCTTCTGACCAATCAGATCTGAGAATTCATCCGCTGTGGTATCAGGTGAAGTGAAGCGTTGTGAAGTGGTGAGGATGAGGAGCAGGAAGTCGTGCTGAACGAGGATGAGAATAAAGTGAAGCCGGACGGCGTGAGGAAGAGCTGCGGCTCTGATCATGATGGAAACTTCACACGTCACTGCTATGCAAAATCAAAACGCTTTCAACTGTAACGCTTCCAAAAAGCCCTGCCCAGTCTCTCTCTCACACACACACACACACACACACTGAACAGGAGAAACAAACACACCTTAAATCGCAATCAGGTGTCAACCACATGCAAGCGCACATGGCCAACTATGTGCAAGGAATGCACACACACACACACACACACACACACACACACACACACACACACACACACACCCCTTGTGTTTAAGACAGCAGCGTGATTGTAACAATAGGAAGCACAGCTTTCCCCTCCCCCTGGGGCCAAGAGTGTGTGTGTGTGTGTGTGTGTGTGTGTGTGTACACTACTGAGGACTAAATGTCCCCACAAGGAAAGTAAAATCTGACAATTTTAACCTTGTGGGGACATTCGGACCCCCCAACACACACACAAGGAAACTGCTGTTGCGTTTTTTAAGCAAAACTTAAAAAAATAAACAAATAAAAGAGCCAAAAAGTTCCCTTTTCATGACTGAGGTTGGGGTTGAGGTGCAGCACAGCATTAATTAACTGCAATAATAATTATGTCAATGGAAGTGAGACAAAAGTAGAAGTGTGTGTGTGTGTTGACATGTGCACGAGGAAAGGAGGCCACAGCGAGGCCAAACAGGGTCACGTTCTCTCTCTCTCTCTCTCTCTCTCTCACCCTGCGCTCCAGTGTGTCTTTATCACACCCCGGGACACTTTCCCCCTCCACTGGAGTTTGTGAGATGAAGTCAAAACAGAATCGAATATTTTATTGAACTCCTCAGACGTAGAAATGGAGCAATTACACACTAAGAATTAAAAATAATGAAAGGTGCGGTCAGTGGTTTAAATGGAGGCTAACTGGAGCTTCAGGGATCTGTTCAAAGACACGCAGTTGATCTGTGAGGAGACCCGCCTCCTGTCCTGATTGATTAGAGTTAAAATTTTAAAGTGACTTCAATTTTCAACTTTTACAATTCAACACTTTACCTTTGTGATATTAGAGCTTCAGGAGTCAGGTACTGAGTTCTGATTCAAAGTGAATCACACACATGACTCAGCCCACTGTTTAAAGGAGATAAACCTCACACACACACACACACACACACGCACACACACACACACACACACACACAGCATTAGAGGGCAGTGCAGTGATGGTGGTGTGAGAGTCAGAGGCGTGAGGGGAAGTGGACGAGGGTGTGTTAAAGACA